>NW_020455644.1:1416930-1637384 GCF_003342845.1 Nothoprocta perdicaria
TTTTTTTTTTTTAATATCTCTATTGTGCCAAGAAGTTCCTATCAGAGAAAAAGCTACTAATACAAGGATTTGAGCTGGCACAAGCCTCTTTCAGCATAGACACAAGTTATTGGGGCTAAGCAGCGGCAGAAGAAAAGGCACTTGCACCGCCCCTCAAATGAGGAGAGCTCCAAGGCCTTGTAGATAACAAAGAAAAGCTCACTTTTAATTATGATCTTCAGTGAATATTGAAAAGGTCATTTACTTCCATTAGAGAATACAAGGACATGAAACATGTATATGAACTTCCATCATTAAGGAAGCAGAACTCCCGGCTCTTAGCCCTAAGGCTAAGACCATTATAGGTGTGATGTGTTTTGTTTTGTTTTATCCGTATAGTATACTGATTTGATTTTAAACATGTCATCATTGAACTGCAAGGGCAGTAAAGCAAGGCTAGAAAAGAACGGTTGTGAAGTAACTAGAAAGCACAAAAGACAAGGGAAGCCCTGATTCTCTCTTCCTTCTTCTTGTAGGAGCATGGTAATATCCCACAAAGAAACAGAGGCAGAAGAGAAGTCTGCATGTATTTGAAAGATGGTTGCCCCATTGTGACCACATTAGTTTTGTTGTTTAATTAGCCTCTGGAAAGAGGACACTATTTAGTTGACTGGAATACATATACATATGCACATGTCTTTATTTATATTTATAGTCTGTCTGTATGGGTATATGTACATATATGACAGTGCAAGCAGAAAGCTTCTGGAATCTCCTGAGTGAAAATACCACTCTACCAGTCTGATTCTTAGGGAACCTTCACCCAGGAAGAATTAAAAGATTTAAACATCTTCCAAGAAATCAGTCTCAGGCTTAATTTTAACTTAAAAACTACACCTTTCCAGTAGAGGTTACTTATATCTGGTGGTTATAATTCCCATCTTGTGTCCCTTGCTTCTATGAGGAATTTAGAGGGCTCATTTCCAACCATCATCCTGCTTTTGAAAAAAAAAAAAAACTTGTTTTGCAGGCATCTATAACTTATGCTAGATACAGTAGCCAACTCTACCTGAGATCCTTATCATTTTCAAGGAAATAAAAATTTTTCAGGGGCTGCTGTCACTATAATTCCATGAAATACAAAAAGACTAACTGCAAAACCTTGTTTCTTGCTCCCTGCCTCTGCCAAGACCTCATCGTTCTTGAATATGATTGTTATGGATGGAAAAGCTGTCTGCGAGGTGCTTGGGGTAAGCAAAGAGTGCAAAACTCCAGAAGAAATGCAGGAGTGTTCCTCACCTCTTGGACAAATGTACTTTGGTAAAGGTCACCTGTAAAGGAAAAGATGTATGGAGGATGATTAGAAAGGTGTTGACAAAACAGATGGTTCTATTTTTTTTCTCTTTTTTCTTCACATTTGAAATTCAATTTCTACCTGGGCTGCATGATTTTATARCAACAAGAGGAATAGGAAAGGGGTGAATTGCCAAAGCCAAGTGAATTAATGAGACAGGAAATTACTTTTAATCAGACTACCTCAAACTCTGTTAACATGTATTTCTGTTCATTGGCTAATTAATGTTGGATAAAGGAGCACTTTAATAAGTTTTTAATAACAGTCTTGCTTCTTTATTACAATGTCAGAGGTCAAAATAAACAATCCTTTTTCAAGACTTGGAAAGAATCGAATTCCAGATATTCTCAGATATATATAAGGTGTAAGTAAAAGAAATTCATAAACAATTTAGTTTTTACTCTTCTCCGTCTCTTTACCGATCAAATAGAACCTATGCACCAAATATTTTCCATCCACTATAGCTGACATGAGAAAATATGCTTGTTTTTATGGAGCTAATGCTCCCCTTCTATTTGCTGCTTTTATTTTGCTTTTTTTTTTTTTTTTTAATTTCCCAAAGTTTCACGCTGGTCTGTGTTCCAGCTCTAAATATGTGTATTAGGACCAGATTTCCAAACATCAAGAAGAAATTTGATTGAGATTTTGCAAATCTGGCCTTAATGAGGAGACTTAAGAGTTGGATTATTTAGATTGTGTTGGAATACAGGGGAATTAAAAAATTGCCTTCAAGAATGCAGTTCTTTGGGATTTTCTTAATCAAGTTGGCATTGGATTAGAAGTATCTATTGAGAAACAGGGCTCAGGAGGGAAATTAAAGCTCTTTAACTAATAAAAACAAGTCTTCATTTTAACAGTGCAGAGAAGACAGGGCAAATGAGAGAGAGCTCTTCACAGGGTGCTGTACCAGGAGCTACTGCAGAGGTAGCAGTTCCAGGGGGTCTATGGGGATCCTGCAGCTGGATGGTATCAGTCCAAAGGGGCAGAAATCAATCATATCCTAGCAGAGTGTGCATTAAACATCAGGGCCAGAAAATATAGCTTTTTAAATATATAACATACTAARCTGTTCCCATTTTTCCCATTGAATTCAACATGAGAAAGCTGCATTYGTGCATCTGCAGGCTCTTCTGTGGGCGCTGATGGCAGAAGGGTGTGCTGTCTGCTCAGAGACCTGCTTCAGAGGCTGGTGATAGGTGTGAGCCTCCAATTCCACCTTCCTCTCTTGTTTTTGCAGTTACAGGTTGGGAGAACACCAGAAGACCTTAAGGAATAGGATCAAAAATACATTATGTGACAGAACATCTATTTTTCTGGGCCCCCATAATGTACCCAGGTGTCTGAACTACGTTTTCTTACCTAATATCTCTCCATGTTGGGAACATCTCCTAGGGTGTTTCACTGCTGCTTAAATGGTGTAAAAGTCCTGAGCAAAGCAAATGCAATACTCTGTAAAAGGRTAATGAAATATGTCCTTCTCTGTCCTCACTATTTACCATTTTAGAAACCCTGAACCCCAGAAACAAGGGTTTCTGTTTGTTTGTTTCCTTTTAATTAGTTTATCCAAGATCTTTTATTTTATTAAATCGTCAAACACATTTGTGCTCCCTCTCCTGTTCACTTGCCTGTTATAAAAGAGGAAAGATACTTTCCTTTCTTACACTGGTGGTTATAGCCAAGAAAAAAAAAAAGAAAAAAGAAAAAGAAAAAGAAAACAAACTTTTGCAAAGTGCAGAAACTGCAGAAATACCTGTTTGTTTTTCCCTCAGTTATGTCAGCTGGCCTACAAAAACGTGTCAGTTCCTCCTACATACCTTGCCAGAGGCCCTAAATGATCACAGTTGAAGCAATACTGTTGCTGTTTAGAAGAACGCAATGTTTTCACCCTGTGAAAGCAAACAATATTCATAATGCTTCTGGTGCGGGTATCTGTGCAGGAGAACACTGGTTACTGATCAGCTTCCTGTTTTAAGAACATATCTCAAAAGATTCCCAGCTCTACTGTGCACGTTTCTAGGTTACCTTTACTAGGTAACTTTGTTCTAAAGCCAATATTTGAGACTGGGTTTTCTGTCAAACTGGAGAAGGCACTGAGTGAGTTTTCAAATAATTCAGTTTGAACGCTTTTCACTACACCACCAGAAAGARTATTCCCATTATTAACTGAAGATATTTGCACAGGCCTCGAACTGCCACAGACTCGATCCTCAAGCTGCTTAGCATTTCTCTGCCACTGTAAGATCCTCAAACTCTTTCTCATGGCTGGCTGCAAGGTGAAGAGCACAGCTTATAGCAAGGAACAAGATGCTGCTGTGCRGAGAAGGCAGAGAGCTCTCCTTTAAGTCTGTGCAGACTTGCTGTAGACCGGCTATGAGCCTTCAGAGGCTCATTAAGACTAGCTTCATTATTAATATGTAGTGAAAGATACAGGTGGTGGCAATGTGTGACTATCTGGATGTCTGCAGATATTTTTAAAAAGATTAAATCGTCGTTTTGAAACAGTTCATAGAAGGCTGCTCACCTATGAATGTGTAAAATGGATGCAATGACCCAGCAACGTTATTTGAGGAGCTGGCTCTGCTACAGGGTTTTGCATTTAGCCATTGRGGGAGAAAACCACTTCTGGATGCAATTATTGTTGGGCCTCATGGAGTCGCGGAGGTCTAAAGACCAGCTTAAGAATTGTGGTAGGCTCAAACCTATGTATTGGCAAAGCTCACAACAGATTTACAACAGCAAGGCCATCACTCTGAGGCAGTGCAATGATGACGACACTGAGCTGGGTTTCCTAAAACATACAGTGCTAAAAGCAGATCAGTCTCATCTCCGATCACCAGGAATGAAGTGACTCCTTCAGTGGACTGGAACAGTTAAGTTGGATTGCACAAAACATATGTTCCTTTCATAAGATGATGCATTTCAAGTGAAAACTCTGTTTTTAATTACAGACTGTTGCATAAAATGTCAGTGATTCAACCACAAATTGAGCAGCGTTCTTGGCCTGCATGACACCAGCCAGAAAAGACTCTTCTCCTTCTGTTTGCTGATCAAGGAGCAGAATTTGTCCCACTGCATGAAGCTTTTTTATCTAAATGAAAGATCTACCAAGGAGAAAAGGATTCATCCTTTGCAGCCCTTCATGTTTYACAACAGTGAAACATCTGAAGGTGAGATCCAGAACAAACTGAGCAGGGGTATTCTGAAACAAGAGAAAATGGAGATCTAATAGCTCATTTCAAAGCAAGAAAATTTAGAGTTAGGTTACCTGAGATGATCTTAGCCTATGATCTTTTTGTCCATACACTGATGTGGAGTGCCCATCCTTCAAAATTATCAGTTGCCTCTGATAAGTAAAATTCCTTCAACGATTCTGCAGAGCCGAAGATAATTATATCTGAGGCAAAACTGGCAAGGTTTGAAATCTGATCAGATATATATCCAGCTGAGCACGATCCACTTAAGTATTTGCTCTGATTTAGCCATTGTCATTCCAAAAATACTCCATGGAGGAAAATATAAACACGAGCCCTTCTTTTTTAGGATTGTTACCATTTGTATCATAGCTACCAAATRTTTCTTGCTTAACTTGTATTTAAAATAAACGTAGTCTATGCATTGCCTGTCTTTACTGTAAGTATAATATAGTAATCACAGATCTGTTCCCAGAATGTGGTCTACATCAATAAGCATTTTTCTGTAGCTTTGAGTAATGTTTTCTGACAAGAGCTATTTTTGCCCCTTCTTCTATAAATATGTAAGGTCTTTTTTATTCTGCTGTGGTGATTCACTTCTATACTGCTTTCTGTGAAAGCATGCTGAATTACCAGTTGTGGTTATGGCTTCTAGGACTTTTTCGGAATGTTTTCTTTTAGTCTCCTCTATTTTTAGGTCAATTATCGAGTCCTCATCACGTTACGTGACTGAAGATAGCACCTGTGCTTTTATTTATATCCTCATATTTTCTGAGTTCCTGTTATTGCTTTTTTTGACCTCCCTTTGCTGTGAAACCGCTTCTCCTTATACTATTTCCTGATTTAACCCTTATAGTATTTCCTCATTTAACTTAGATTACACAATATCTGTGTATGCCCAAAAATCCCTTTGAAAGAGCTGT
This sequence comes from Nothoprocta perdicaria, assembly GCF_003342845.1. Taxonomy (NCBI): domain Eukaryota; kingdom Metazoa; phylum Chordata; class Aves; order Tinamiformes; family Tinamidae; genus Nothoprocta; species Nothoprocta perdicaria. The sequence continues at coordinate 1,422,378 of NW_020455644.1, forward strand.
TGGGGAGACTTCGGAGTTGACCTATGCCAGGGCAAAATCTTCAAGCACGTAGGGAGGATAGAGTCCATGTTAAATAAGGGGATTAATGGTGAAATCCAATCTTCTTCTGAATGCTTTGCACAAAGTGTTATTTCAGCAACCTTTTATGAAAGCAAAATTGTATTTTAAAAACGGATTTACCAGAAAACCAAATTCTGCCTGACTCCAAAAGGGGTCCTCAGCACCAGAACATAAAATGCTGCTTCTTCTTTCTGATCTCCAGCTTCTGCGTTTCTTATAAGGCCAGGCAGAAGTCACTTGATTCGCAAGGTAGCTGCCAGCTGAGCATGAGCAGATGCCAAAGGAGTGGAGAAGAGCCATGGATGTGGCCCTGTCGTCTGTCATCAGCAGAACTGGCCRCTTATGAAAAGATAACTAGTTTTAAACATCTTTCCAATCTGATTTGTCGAATTTACCTGATTATATGCACCAAGATACATAAATTTCAAGAAGAGAAATTCTTCCTAAGAAATAATTTCAGAGTTCTCTGCATCATTATTTTTACCATGATCACTTTTACCATAATACCATCATTTTTTACCATGACTTTTACCATAATAATAATTCACCATTTTTTACTTTTACCATAATGAGGATCTTTTAGTTTCATAGGTTTGGTCTTTGATTCAGCCTAGTCTGCCTCATACCTGGACGTTATTAGCTAGAATTTGAATTTTTCCAACCTTAACGTTATTTCTAAGATCCCAGGATGAAATGAGCATGTGGTATCATGATAAAGGACAGATAGGGAAATAGTAAACACTGGGATAAAATGATAAATTAAGGGTATGTGTGTATATATATATATATTTTACTGCAGATAGCTGAAATGTTCTTTTCAAGTATGATATTGATCCAGGCACACTTAGGAACTTTGTATCTAATTGTGTGTTTCTCAACAACATTACACAGTGAGGATTTTCATTGTAAAGGCCTTAGTGAATTTCTTTTGTAGTTTGTGGTTTGTACCTGATTTCCAGGGTAAGAGATTTCTAATTATAGCTTTTTCTCTATTTACACTGAAAGGAGCCTGCCCTGACAAAAGCTGACAAAGGCCCTGCACCTATAATGGAAGAATACAGTAGAAAAATGTGCTTCTGAAGGAAGATGTGTAAGCTCAAGCAACCATCTCCCACTTATACTAGTAATTTCTTAACTTAAAAGTAAAGCCAGACATCTCAASAAACAGGAGCAGTTCCCTTCTCAAGCTTCATTCCTTGGGTTTGCGGACAGAAGGTTTGATTCCAGATACACTGAGGTGAATGAAAAAAACCACATATTTTCATTTTAATGTGCTAGGATCAGGTCTTGAGAGTAGGAAAGGAGGGAGTTATTTGGCTAATATAAATGATTCACTTTGAATTTCAGAGGGAAAAAGGTGCTCTTTTCATTTTCCAGCCAAGCTGAAGAAAGAGAGCATCTGAGGAATATTTACGTTCCTAATGTCTTGAGCTCCCAGTTCTGGTGTTGCAGTTATTGCTGTTAATTACCCCCTTGCGCTTCTTTTCACTTAGTGTTAATTCTTGGCCCTGACAAGCTGACTCACTGTAATTGACTGAGAAAGAAATCTTTTCTTGTCCTCAGAAAATCTGAATAATTTTTTTTTATAATTCTGCTTCTTTGCTGACTTTCTCATTCTAAAAGAAAGAATGGGGCATGTTTAATTAAAACAAGAAAGTGCAGGAGTTAAACAATATTTCAGTCACACACATAGTTGAATAACATGCTCTTTTTTTTTTTTTTTTTTTTCCCAGGGAAACATACTTGCTTTTTCAGCACTATTTACTTTACTGCTAGCACTTCCAAAGCTTGATTTGCAGCCGCAGTCTGCCAAAAGCTAAATAACGTACAATTAGCAAAGGGAAGCTTTATGTTTGCACCTCAAAAATATCTATACAGGCTACTAATTCACTCAGGATTTAGGCTTGAGAAGCACCAGGCAGCTTCTGCTGCGTTGAACTCTAGTCATAGAATCATAGAATCATTATAGTTGAAAAAGACCTTGGAGATCATCAAGTTCAACCATAAACTCATCACCATCATATCTGCTAAACTACATCCTGAAGTGCCTCATCTGCATTTTTCTTGAACACTGACAGGGATGGTGATTCCATCACTTCTCTGAGCAGCCTGTTCCAGTGCTTGACTACTCTTTCCATGTTGAGTASCAGAGACTCAGGAGACTGCAGACCCAAAAGCCGTGCTCCCCATGCAGGCATTTTCAGCACACAAGGAATTGAAATATCATATGCGAGGAGGTGGTACATGTTGAGCATGCTCCATCAGCAAGCGAGTAGTTAGAGTGCTGCAAGATCTTATACTTAGGTTAAGTATTTATATTTTGTAGCATTTCCAACTTGTGACAAGAGGGAAAGAGGGGAGAATCACTGCCGTGTTGAAAGTCCTGATCTTATTCTCCTCCTTGACATTTCTTCCATTTCTAACAATTTGCCCTTCATGGCTAAGATGCTTCAGAAAACTCTTGACTTTATTGAAGTTATAGCAAGTACCAATTTCATCTATATTGGCTAGTCATGCTTGAGAAAATTCTTGCCTTTATTGAAGGCATAGCAAGTACCAATTTCATCTGTATTGTCTAGGCATTCTCATTCTCAGATTTATCAAAATCTCTTCAAAAGAACAACAAAGAAAAAATCCCATGTCCCAAGGCATTAGTTTCAAGAACAAAAAGTGAAGTGGATAAAGAAATGTGCAGTTAAGTTATGTAAAAGTTCTGGTGCACATTTGGGTATTCCTGCATTTAAGACAATAAAACCAGACTTGCATTTAAAAGTAGTATTACAAGTAAACTTATAAAAAGAAGTCTGTGCTAAAATAGCATGTTCATAGGCCTTCTTTTTCTGAATAAGACATTGGGGTTCTTCTTCATACATATTAAGATAGTGAGGTAGGTTGAAAAGTGCCTTTTCAGTGCTCAGAATATGCATTTTCTGTTTTAACTGCTACGAAGCTTGTCACTATAAAAATTACCCTATGTAAATGTGATCACTTTCAGCAGCTCCCCTGCTTATGGAGAGGGATTTGCATAGTTGGCATGCTGTTTGCAGAATGGCATCCTTCCAAATAGCAATGATGTTGGTTTCAATGCAATTTCTCCAAATCGGGGGAAAAAAATACTGTGTACAAAATTCACGTTAGAGCCAATATTAAAGCCTTCCCTGCTTACTGGCTAGATACTTAGAATAGCAAYAGGATTCATCTCTGCCAGGGATAACTGGATTAGGATAGACCAGGAGCTCTGTGACGGGCCTGACGTAGAAGCACAGTGTGCATATTGATCTTTTCCGGTGGCCTGACAAACCATATTTGGGCATGGACATTAGCCTGACTGGTAGGATGAAAGAAAGAACCTTGAAAACCCATATCCTCCAGGACTCCAAAACAGGAAACCCAATTAATGGAAGATGAGGGTGAATTTAAATGAAAAAATAATGATGGCAATGAAACTGTAGCCATTCTTCATAGGACTCTGTCTGAACTGCAAAAACAGATCTTAAAAGAAATGTAGTGAAGAATCAATCTAATAAACTCTAGTGCACATTTCATTAAGGTTGAGGCAGAAGAAACAGCAGGCCATACTGCAATATTGATCCTCTTTTAGAATGGCATCGAGGTGCTAACAGTTTTATTTCCATCTCTTGCTGAAAGAAGAAACAACCATATTCTCTCACAGATGAAAAAATAATAATAAAAAAGAAGACTAATAGTTTCTTGACCTGTTGTTGCTTCCAGCTCTGATAAGGTTTCTAAAATCCTATCTGTTTGACCAGAGCAGATTTGACATCAAATCCAAATAAACACAAAGGAAAGAGACTCTGAGGGGATCCACTGACCAAATGGAGGTATCTTCCAAGTAGGAAAGAAGAGAAACTCTAGGATATGGTACCTCTTCTTCTGAAACTGATACTTAAATTAAGATTTTTTGTGCTTATCTCAGTCCCTTGACTGACGGGAATGCTRAGCAGTTAGTTCATTTGTAGATGTTTATGTTGTAAAACTCTAAAAATTGGGTGAGATGTTCTCCTTGTGGAATACACAGTGGACATGATCAGTGAAGTCTTTAATACCAGGATGAAGAGCATGCTACRTATTTCTCAGTATGGCTATGGATAGATAGGTTGGGTGGATACTTCTATTCACTAAAGTCAATGGAACAATCCTAGTAAATTCCCAGAAAATTGATCTAATACTTAGTAACTTTATTTCATGTATGTTTTGCTATTTGGCTTCAGCGCCTTACAAAGTTTTCAGTCATTTGAGATCTACAGTAATTAAACTCCTAAACATTAAGTGGAAAAATTGGTGCAGTCATAAGGTTTCTACATGCAACAAGTGGAAGCTGACATAAATGGATTTATGCTTGAATTTCAACAAATTCACTATGAAGAAAAACATCATAATAATCTTTCTGTTATCCTAAACATCAGCATTTATTTTAAAATTCCTTTCCAATGAAAATGTGCTTCATCAGGCCTACTCATTCCTCCGACTTAATTTGTAATGATGTTTTCCCAGACACCACAATCTGAGCAAACAGATTAAATTTCCCTATGTATCTTGAAAGCAAATAATGTTATTTGTTCTTTGTAAATTCAGTGCTCTGGAGCATTCCTTGCACAGCAGATTAAGTTCCTGTATGTAAATCTGACTTTTCCATCTGTGTTGAGAGTGGAGTTCAAACAAAAGGCTTGAAGGGAGAAACTGTGCCCATGAAAGACCAGAATCTGGCTGCTAATACAGAAAACTGGCCTGGAGACTGGCATATCAGATGAAAGCACAGAATTCAAATCTATATTCACTGGGAGCAGTATACTGAAGCATACAAGAATACGTTTCCATGAGACTAACTTGTGCTCTGATTTGTGTCTTGCACTTGCCATTGGCCTCYGTAAGGTTTCTCAAGAAGGTAAATGCAAGCACAGCATTTATTGCTTTGTATTCCGCATGTGGTGCTTTCAGAGCAGTTGGTGAGAAAGTGAGATAACAATTATTAAGAAAGCAGTTGTTTGGCCTGGTGAAAAAGAATGAAGAAAATGATGGCACACAAACTAAACGCTCACATAGCAAGGACGGATAGTAGTCTCATTTCAGTGTTCTTAAAGAGAAGGCAGAGATAGTAATTACAGAGGCATTATCAGTCATTTTTGACACCTCATTAAGGGCAGATGAATTTCCAGTGGACTGAAGGACAGGAGAGCCAAGACAGAGACAGTACTTAAGTAGGTAATAAATATGAGGGAAAAATGGAACTGAATCTTTGAGACAGACTTTGATACCTGATGGAATACCAGGGCAAGTCCCGAAGAAGTTTATCCCCAAATATTATGGCTGTGACTTCCAAATGTGCAGGCAAATGGTGGCAATTTCTCTCAGCTCCCAGGAGATGCAATCAGATCATCAAGAACATGTTGAGTTAGTGTTTTCTGGCTAAGAAGTTTGACGATGCTGACTCTCCACCCAAACACCTCACCTGTTCCTGCCAGACACTCTCTTTTATATTTACAGCGTGCTTGGAGAGAATACAAACAAACAAATTGATCAATAGAAGAACCTAAATAAAGGAACTGATGCAAGCTTGTTCTGTGAGGGCTAAGCTAATTTAGGCACTCCCGTGGTGTTGTCATAGCTGGAACTGATTTTGTATACCATTACTGGACTATGTGTAGTACACAGAGGAATGTATGCACACAGGCTACGGGTGCAAGAGCAGGCAGGCATGTCCTGGCTGAGATAAAATAAACCAGGCTTGAACCTTCTTTTTCTTACAAACAAATCCTAAGACACAACGTTGAGGAGTTTTTGGAGCTTTTTAACACCACTTGGACATCCCTAGAAGGTGGGATGACTTGGTCCATTGTTTTAAGAAAGCTATAGTGGTTTCTTTTCTAGAATATGTATGAACGTTCATTAAAAAAAATTAACAAAACCAGAGCCATTAATATCATGGACCAGATGTTCCATTAATAAAAAAGGCAATGATGTTATACTAATACAGGCAAGCTAAAGATCTGGCCTGTTGAATATTCATAGGACACTTGGAGCCCATATTATCTATGCTTAATTGCCATGCTTTCTGTCTGCCCAAGGAAAGTCAAGGAAAATTAATTCTTTCTTATACCACTCCTCATAAACAGGAAAGGATCTTTCATCATCAATCATGAAACCACTTGAAATACATTGTCTTCATTCATCCTGTCTTCCATGCCTAGTTTGTAATTCTGCATTAAAAGACAGATTTTTTTTTGTTCCCAGTATATAGGTCTTTAACATTTAAGTCTAGAGTTAGTGAGAAAGAGAGATTACTACAAATCTCTCTCTCTCTCTCTCTCTCTTTTCTTTTTTTTTTTTCCACTTTCAAGGGTTTGCTTAATTTAATTTAATTTTTAAGGTATTTTTGTCTACACATATGTCTCACTACTATATATAGATCATTAATCTATTTGCCTGAGATAGCCCACTTTTAACCCGTAGTCATTCACAACATCTGCAGACAGCCTTTTGTCACTATGGTGATGTATTAGATTTTAAAGTATTTTTTTTCTTAGAAATGCTGGGATATGAGGTCACTTGGCACTTGTCAAGTGGCTCTGTTGTTTTTCTTCAGAAACCAGCAGAAGACCTAGTCTGTAATGATATCTATCATTTCATTCAGTTGGAAATATTTAAGACTTTATTTCTTCACAAATGTGCCTTTTTTTTTCTTTTTTTTTTTTACATTTATCTAGGATAGGCATTAAATAAAGTGTGCAGCTGCTTTCATTTGTGCACAAATGTTCTGCATTAAGAAAGCTGCCATTTTTCTGTGGTCTTCCTTAGTTTCCCTGCCTTCCTACCCTGCTGACTTCTGCACTTAGAGCTTTTAACAGCCTTGGAAATCATGCAAGGAGAGACATTAACAGATGTCATTCATTTAGTAACTCTGACGCTTCAGTATTAAAACCAATTCATTTAATGAAACAATGATGTACTCACAAGCCAACTAAAAGCTTTGGTCCTTGGGAGCTGTGGTTCCCAAGCATCAGGATGCGATTAGGAGAAGGCTGCGGATCAGCGCCTTGCAGGCACTCTCCCTAGTGTGGCTCTGAGCCCGGGATTGGGGCTTTCCGAGGCCAGGAGCACACGGGGACATTTGTTGGTTATCTACTGTTTTGTAGATACCTAGATGCTGAAATACAGCTTTGCTGCTGTGCAGTAAGACACCAGGAAGGAAGAGTCAAGTAAGCTTTCTTACAAGGGCCAGCTAGAATCTAGGAGTGAACAGGAAACCATTCATCTTTCATAAAAATCACGCTCACTGGAAAATGTAATTCCTTCTATATCCACCTTGAGTTGTGTCCTCTGTGCCATGGCAAAGGCAGCATGCCTAATGAAACCAGGAGTCAAAAGTTAATTTTCCAGATTAGGGTACAAGGCCTTGGCTCCCACTAAAGCAAAGCATGTATGATTTCTCCCCACTTCTGCACACACATGGAAGGAAATGCTTAAGGCTTTCAGGTGTAATTCTTGCTTATACATCTAAGGAAGAGAAGGAAACATAGTGGAACATCTTTTCTCTTCATTAAATTTTTTTTTTAAAAGCATAGCTTCTTTACACTAAGTAGCCTCATAAGCAGTCATTTTTCTGGCAGAAGAGGTTTCCCTGTTCCATGGTGCCTGAAAAATAGAATCTGATCTATAAAATACCTCTTGTAATTCATCAGTTGGCTTGTTCATGTCTCCTAATCTCAACTTTGAGAGCTATTTGGAAATCTGAAGTGCCTTGAGGATAAAATAATGGGCATTAAGCTCCTTTTCTAGCAAACCAAGCTTTTGGAGTCTGCCAGCATTAGTCAGGCTTATTGGACCATAGATAATCGAAGCAAGGAAAGAGGCGTGAACTGAGCTCTTTGACTACCTGAAAGTTCAGAGGGTTATGAGGAAGAATGACCTCTGCCAAGCTGAGAGATAAATGTCCCCCCCAACAAAAAAGAAAAGAAGTAGAGAGCTAAAAATAAAGTTCAACTGCACAGTGAATCCTGATAGTAGGATAGAAGGATCAGTTCACATTTCAGTTTCTTCTCCATTTCATTGCATGGAGAAAAAGACATTCACAGAGCACTCCCTAGAAAACTCTTTTTCACTGTTGATACTCAACTCTCAGGCCCTAGAAAGAATAATAGAGGTTCATGGAGCAAGCAGGGCTGGAAGGTGAGGTGCTGTTTGCACCTTTGATGCGAGCTGTGTGGGTAGGAAATGCCACAGGGCGTGGATCTACTGCAGAAATTGGGACTTGTGGAGTGCAGTGGTAGAAAGAGAGAGACCAGGAAGGTCTGTCCTCTGGCTCAGTCTCAGAGCTCTTACCTTACTGGGAATAGGCACATGTTGAGAGTCAAGCTGAATACATTTATTGGATCTGATGAGGATTCCGAATGTGGTTTTTTTAGGACAAAATATAGGTTACTTCAGTAGATGAAGATGTTAATTTTCTCCATAATGATCCATCTAAAAGCCCCAGGATCCAAAGCTTGATTGAGATATGAAGAGAAATGAGGATTTCCAAAATTGCAAAGGATGATTTAAAAAGGAAGGAAAAAAAAAACAATAAGCAGAACAACGACTTGCAAGAGAAGGTAATTAAATGATAGGTGTCTCCCTTGCTACATGATAAGCAATGGCTTTGAAGATACCCTAAATCAAGAAGCAGGAGGAAGACACCAATTAGATTCAGCAGACAACTGAGTCTGAGCATCAAGGACTTGTGGAAGGAACCAAAAAGTGGAAACAAGACAGGGGCAGCATTCAGAGGTGATGTTTTTTCACAAATCCTCCTTCATGTGAGAATTCCTTGTGACTAGCAGTCAGGAAGATAAAATGGAACAGCATAATGCTGTGTATGATCACACTGGGGATCTCACCACCAGRATGTTGCAAAAACTGGAGGAGAGAAGAGAATCCAGAGGAGAGTACAAATGGCCTAGGAGGAACCGACACAGAGCAGGGCTTCTACAACATGAGCTAGAAGTAAGACAATTCCCAGGGAAAAGGGTTTTACTTTTGCACCCTGAATGTGTACCAGCATCTTGACTCCAGCAAATATTTTTGGGAATGAACTCAAATGGTAAAGGCTGCATTAGTAACTCCYGTAGCTCACATTTGTGTAGTTTTGATGAGTCGCTTGTGTTTGTATCTCACAATGTCCTATCCAATTTCCTGTATCTCTGGAGCAGACCCTGCGCATCACTGATGATCTGTGGTTTGTAGCCTTCCATCACATACTTGTTGGGTCTCAGTTTACAGAGTGTGGGACAAAAGGGCATCTTTCATATTCTTGTAGTTGGGAYGTATATTGCAGTTCTCTTTTATCTGATGCCATCAACAGGAGGCTTTTTCTCTCTGCTAGGGTTACTGCAGGTTATACCCTTGTTTCACCACAGGGATAAAACAGGCACTCAGATTCTTTCCATTACAACCTTGTGTATCTAGCCTCAAAAGCCAGACAGAGAAATTTTTAAACATAATGATCACTCAGCATCTCTCTATCTGCGAGAGATGTGGCAATAGGAGGAATATATTTACAATTAACTCTTCATTTGGTCTTRGCCAAGCTATGAAAACAAGGGCCACAACAGAAGGCAGAAGTTATGCCTTGAGGGGAAAGAAAGCTTTTATTTTGTGTCCTGTCTAAATATGGAAATATTAGGAAGCTAAGCTCCTGTTTCATGTAAAAAATGGTTAGTGTGCTGTTTTTGCATTGTCTTCAGATTTCTCAGAAGACTGATTTTGATGTCACCTGCAGTGCATTATTTACATGGTAATCTATTTGTGAACACTAGCTCTGTAAAACATAAATGACCACCAAAGTTTTTGCATCAACATGACAAAAAATGCATTTGTAATGCATTCATCTAACTCTTTTATAGCTGTTGTCATTTTAAAAGGCTCACTGGGCAGTTTGTCATTTACCTAAACTGTGTAAACTCTGCAAGACCCAGGTCTTGCGTGGGTATTATTTTATTTTCCCTTAGTATTATGTTATTTTCCCTTTATTTTCCCTTCCCAAATTCTTCTTTTTTTTTTTTTTTTCCTCCTCTGCTACATTATAATTGCAGTCTTTGTTTTGAAAGAGCCTATTCTCACACAAATAAAAATGTATCTGACATGACATACAAGAAAATTTGAATCTTGGCATCTCTTACATTGTTTCATAATACATCTCTGAAGGAAAGAATATTTTTCCAATGAATTAAATAAATGGCTACCTTTGAGAGACTTTATTTATTACATAGTTTTCTAAAATATCTCTGTTTCTCTTAGAGCATTGCTGCACCCAGAGCTCTGTGCAAACTCAGTGCTGTTACTGTCTACAGCAGCTAGCTGCAATAGGAGGCAGCCAACTTCTCCTGCTTCAGCAGCTGATAATGCTGCTGGTGACATTTTGGTCCTGGCAATGTAGCAGCCCTACCTTAACTTTATGATGGAGTTTAGAATTAGAAAGCACACCACCAGGTGTGTTGCAAATAGAAGGTTAGCCATGTGTCCCTGGTGCAAAGTTTAAGCAGGCTTTATTTGTTTTGCCACTTTAGGGTACATTTCTCTGGCTTATTCTAGATGCCTATTTGAGAGTGAGATGCTCTAAACTCTTCTGATGAGACCTCCTTTGATATCTAGGCCACCAAGGCCACCTACCTTTAAGCAGATGACTCCGATTTTCCCGAGACAGCTGAAGGTCCCACTCCAGAAGGGCTCTTTGGCCCAGCAGCATCCACAGTTGTGCCCCTTGTTACAGAGGTTGTTTCAGGGCACCTGGAGCCCATTTAAATTAGTCATCCTCTCTTTGAAGTGGCCTCCCTGGCTGGCCCTGAGGTGCATCAGCTGCTGCCATTGCAAACACAGTTTGCATCGTGCCACATCAATAAAGGTGACTCAAGCTGCCACCAAAGGTTCATTTCATTGATGTTTGCTGTTATTGGGCCCATATATAACTTCCTTGCCAGTCAGAGATGATTGTGATAAGCTCAGTATCTCTAGGCGGAGAGGTCCTTCCAGGGAGAAAATACAACTCACCTCGTTCACAATTTTTTCTTATTTCCAGCTTTCAGAAAATAAATTTCTGTTTGCAGGACAGTTTTTAGTGTCTCTTCCTTGCTCAGAGGAGTCCTTCAGAAGAGAGAAACACAAAGCTGTCTTCACTTGGGGAGCAGAAGGACTGTGGTTGTGATAACCATGCAGAGCAAAGCAAAAAAGATAAAAACAGCCCCATAGCTATGGGCAAACTCTACAGGCCACTGAGTAAAAACATAAGCACAAGCATAAAATCACTCTCATAAGCCCATTTACATTCACTGGACATCTCCATGAGACATAAGAGGTGTTGGCAGGAGAGGTCTCAGCGTGACTCTTTTTCTGTTTCCTCTGCTTTTAATGTGATACCATCTGCCTCTATCATCAGCTGAGGCATGTCCATATAACAAAAAGTGACATTCTAGCCCAATCTAGCCAGTTTAAAGTTTTTCCCTCTACAACACCACATGATTTCCAATTACCTAAAACCTGATTTTCAAAAATCTGTCTTATCCATGGATGAGAATCTAGATGCAGACTCCTCATGCCTTTTTGTAATTTCTTTCAAAGATTCAAACCTCACTGCTAAAAAAAATACATCTTGTTTTAATGCAACCTCATCTGCTTCCAATATTTGAGCTTGTTAACTCTATTCTTACCTCTTATTAAAAACTTCACACTAGATTAAGGACTCATTGTGCCTTATCTCCCTTCTTCCCTACTTCTGCTGTTATCAGCTCACCTCATGCTAGATAGATCAAGCCCTCTCAAAATTTTTCTCTCAGCCCTTGGGTCATATTTGTACCTTTTTAAAAAATTTCCAGTATCTTTTTCAAGATGACAGCATCAGGAGTGCATGCAGTCCTTCAGTCCCTGTGAAATTGCTTCCTTGCCCCTATCCGAATATCTCGTATTCATAAATCTTGTTATTGCATTAGTGTGCACTGCCACAGCATCACCATGGGAGACTGTACTGTGCTGCAGGAACTGCTCAGCATTGCTGCTTCCTCAGCTCAGCAGATATAGCCTGCAGCCTGTATGTGTGTGGCCTGGACATGGTAAAAAACCTTAGCCCAATCAGATTCTGTCTACCCAACCACTGCTCCATACAGTTACCATGTCCTCATCGTTATTTCTATTCCACCAGTGGGTGTCATATGAGCAGAATTGTTTTAAACCTCAGAAATGTTACATTTATTTCTAGATCACTGATCAAATTTGTTCGTCAGCACTGTTTCTAGTATATACCACAATGGGACTCTAGAAACAGTCTCATTCAGAAGCAATTTCACGTTAGCAACTGCTTTGCAAGCTGTCATTTCACATTTTCTAAATTAATCTAATATGAGATTTATTGGCACTCCATTCTGTTAATTTTGCAATCTTCTTTCCATGTAGTTGCTGGGTTTTTAGCTCAGACTATTCTGTGACAGTGAACAGACCACATTAAACCATGCAAATCTTTTATGTCTTCACCATACTCTTTACGAACCAAAACTGTAATTCTAAGTAAAATCAGGCTGTCTTGAAGATTCATATTTTTAATAACATCATGTTGACTGCCATTAAATTATGTTCCTACCTTTAATGTCTATTTGAATCCTTACTAACTAAATCTTATATTAGCTTTTCCACTGTTTTACAAAGGACATATGTCAAGCTAGCAGGGCGATTTCCTATATTAACCCATTTTTCCTTTGTATTGTACCATTATTAGGTCAATGAAGTCATTGTTTGTATCTCTAAGGAGTCTTGATGCAAAATACCAAAGTTTACTGCTTTGTAAACATTCATCTTAAAATAGCAGCGCCTTTTTTTTCCAATAGCCTGAAAAGTGTTTAAGGCATATCACCTACTTTTCTCTGAGTACGGAACAGAATCAGTGACTTATGCCCTTTCTCAAGTTCTTCTCATCCTTGACCTGCTGGACATTCATTTTTCTCTATTTTCTTGCCCTTCATCATTTTTCTATGCTTTTTGACTTCTAAGTAATAACTATTGCCTTTCTCTCTTGAACTTTGTTACATATGTGATTTACACCACAGATTTTTATACAACTTTCAAAAGTCTATTCCAGGAACCCATTATATTTGTATAAAAACAGCAAGCAAGAGGAGCTCAGAAGAGGATTAACAGAAGATGTGCTTCTCCTGAAACGATGTTTGAGAAAGGAACTCTCACACGCTGCAGGACCCTGCTTTTTGGCTTAGCCATCCTGGCCCAAGTGACACAGAAGGTTTGACACCATCCTCCACATAAGAGGACAGGGAACCTCAGAGCAGCAGATTTCAGACTTAATATGCCTCAAGGAGGGAACACTTCTTGCTTGGAGCCATTTTTCAGTCCTGTACAGCCCCAGAGTGCTAGCACACTACAGAGTATACTAAGGTCAAGTTTTCAAGATTTTCTTCTTAACCAAATGAAAATATAACAAGTACACCAGAGCCTGGAGGCCTGAGGATTTGCCCATTGTAGCAAATGTTTGCTACATGGATACTGTCTAGTAGCTGTGTGTTTTGGGTGGTGACGGGGCTGTCATCACTGTAGTGAAATAGGGAGAGCTGCTGTAACACGCAGTGTGGCCAGAGTGGCTGCCAACCACAGGACCACAGAGCAGSTCTGGTGGAAGGGGCTGTGAAGGTCTCCAGTCCAGCCCTCTGCTCAGATGTGAGGTCAGAACAGGGAATTATCCAGTTTGGCCTTGAAAACCTCCAAGGATGGAGCCTGTACAACTCTGGGCAGTTTCTCCCACTGCCTGATTGTTCTCATGGCAAAAAGTTCCTTCTCATATCCCATGAGAATCTCTCTTGTGCCAGTAATGTTTCTTGTCCATGCACCATGCCCCACTGTGGACCACCAACCTCCATCTTTTCAATAACTCCTTTGTAGATGCTCAACATCTGTTGAATCTATATCCCTGAAGCCATTTCTCTTCTCAGCTGAACCAGTCCTTCTTTTTCACAGACTAAGTATCCTGGGGGTTCTCTGCTGTTCTCCTCAGATTATTGATGTCATCCTTCTATTGGGAGGTCCAAAACTGGATACAGCACTCTAGATGGGATCTAATCAGTACCAAATAAACACTCTCTTCAGGCCACTTTCCTGAAGCTTTCTCCTCACAGCTTCTCTGGGTCCCTTAAGTGGTCTCCTTGTACCCTGCCTCCACTTTCAATGTCATTGTGGCTTCAGTGTAATGATTTGTTGCTCCACTTTTTAAGCTCAAACAGCTCTGCCTCACAGTCTGCCTGAGAAATCATCATTTCAAAATAAAAGCAATATTTTGAGCTGATGAGAACACGGCTGGTTTTGCTAATGCTGTTGTGGCAGACGGCACAGCAGAACTCAAGGAATACCTAAAGGCTCTCCTGTCCCTTCCCAAACCAGAGAGTAAAACAGTTACCTACAGCCTCAGCCATGGGGGATCCATCCTGTGCTAAGAAAATATGAGCTCTCTTCCCATCCTACAGCAATTTGTATCAAGAAAAACCACTCAGCACTGTCTTGTTATTTATTCTGCTTGCATGGTCCCTCGGCACAGTGGCTGCCGTGAAAGGCACAGACTCAGCACTGGTTTTTGCCAGCAAATGKTAAAAGCAGAAAAGTCACAGAATGGGACTTGTGGATGCAAAAGTRTATGTATGTATCAGATATGCGAGAAAAATGATGATGCAAGCATTACGTGACCCGGCAAGCCAATGGGAAGAATGACATGTATAATATACAAGGAAATATCAGGAAATATAACCAAGGAAACTACCAAGACGTTTCAGACTTCTGGTTGTTCTCCTTACCATTTCAAGTTTCCAGAAATTTCTTTTATCATTCATTCTGCAACACTGCTTTCTCAGCCCTACATAAGCCTTCTCCTTTCTTCCCAGCAAGTGATCCTCGATCAACTTGCATCTCCAGAGCCTTTCAGAACCTTTCTTGGAAGACTCATCTTAGTCTTCTCAAGTAAATTGGAAACTATAAACAGAGAAAGTTTAAATTAGAAAGCCGTTTGGCAAGTTGGGCAGAAGGGYTTTTTTGCTCTTTGGCAAACAGTTTTTGAATAGGGAAGAGGAAATTTGAGATTTGCTGGAAGATTTTAGGAAGGGAATTGATAATCTATTCTAAAACTCCTTAATAGTGGGAGGCAAGTTTGAGTTAGATAGTCAACTTGAGATAGTTGAATAGGTCCAATAAAGAGAGGAAAATAAATCCTTGCGATCAAAATCTGAAAAAAATGGTTTCATTTTCAATTATCAGAGGCTTACAGTTCTTATTTTCCATGAGCAGGCTTTCCTCATCCTGTAGAAGCTCATTCTCCAAGACATTTCATAAATTTGCAAAACCCTTAGACCACCAGCACTGTAGATAGCACAATAGATAACTCATTATATTATTTTACAAATTCAATATCATATTTTATTGTAGACCTATGATACTCAGTGAAATAAAACAAACAGGACCTGGGGACATAGTAATTGCTATATTACATTTTGGAGTAAGGCTATCATGCACTTTTAAGACTACAATGAATATATTTGTTTTTTTCAGTTTTTAGAAATGCATTTCAAATCTATAATACTGAAGGGAAAAAAATTATAACAAAAGTCACTGTAGCACATACATAACTTTATCCAGCATGGTCACCCTGGAAGTGTATTTCATTCTCATTTYGAAGCACAGAGACAGTGTAAGGTATAAATTGAAAGTTTATCAATTATTTTCTAATATTGAATACATGAAGAGGAAGTTAAGCCTGATTCTCACTCTGCTTACAGCAGTAATAAGTTGCTTCAAAAAAACACATTACTGTGGACAAGGAGAGCTAAGAAAGTTTGCTCAAAATAAATGTTTGGGKTTTTTTTTAATTTTTCATAAGAGCTCGCAGGGCTATTCCATGCAACACTAYGCTTATTGAAGGCCATTTTCAAAGGAAATATTGCTCCCATCACACTACTGCTTCTCAAATTTTTGGATTATGGCAGTGTTTACTCGTTATGTTAATTGCAGGAAAAATGTGTCTGCCCCAAACGTGCATAGTTTGAACACAAGACAGATGACAAACAAAGGTGTCTGTGACCTTCCTATACTGCCTGTGCTCCAGAAAGAACCACAGTGAGGGAACTCATTTGTATAAAGTGACAGGGAAATGTGTGACAGGGACATGCAGCTGATGTACTTACTAATCTATTTTATTGAAACTGAAATTAAACAGCCATCTTTCCGCTTGTTTACTTTTTCTGCATATGCTTAAGTTGTAGAAAGGTGGTATAACATAATCAAAGAATGAATTCAGTACTGATGTTTGTCCAGGAAGTTTCTTCCAACATCAGTCTCTCTCCATATTTACAATCCCAGTTCCAAAAGTCTATTTGCATCTCACTGGAGAAGTCCTGTTCATCCATCATTTGCAAAATGAGCCATCTGCTTTACTTCAAAACAGAGATAACAGACAATGCAATCTCAGAACTGAAAGGATTTATTTTAGGATCTTTGTGCAGAATTGTTAAAATAATTTACCTTTGAATTTCAATCTATAAAAAAAATGGTGAGACCAACTCTTGCCTGCAAAGATAATTAAATATGTCTAGAATGTCAAAGTTGACGTAATGCTCTTACAGGAAGCAAAATGTAGCAGAGGTCCCACCTCTGTCTTGAGACTTTATTGCTTTGTAAGARTTGTGCTGGTAAATAAAATACTCTTTTCAGTCAGAAGGAATTATAAACTAGAATGAATTAAAGTATGTTTACTTTGATGGCAACATTAGCCCATAAAAAAAGTACTCTCTCTAGTGTAATAGCTATTGAAAATGTTTTATGTCTCATTTATTAGATTTCATGTCGAAGGCACCAATAGCTTCCTTTCCAACTTTGGTATTATATATTCACATTTACAATAGTAATATCATCTCCACAGAGAGGTAGCCAATTTTATACTCATTAAAGCCTCATTATGCCATCTTAACAGTAGCACACATTGCTCTTCCACCTCAAAGCACTTGATAAGATAGGATAGTGCCCAAGGCCACCCAACAAATTGGTAATAGCAGCACAATTAGAACTTGGATTTCTTGGCTCTTAACAATTCAACTGCTGCCTCCTCTCTCTCTCTCTCTCTCTCTCTCTTTCTCTCTCTCTTTCCCTACTACTCCCTCCCCATTTTGGTCTATATCAGGCTTTGTAAGTCATAAAGACAAACAAAAAAACAAACAAAAAAACCCCATCATCTCAAATTATCCTTATCACAACCTTTCCACTCACCAACGAAAACATGTATTCCTCACCAAAGAAAAAAAAAAAAAAAAAAAAAATGCATAGTCATAAAGCAAATGTGATTCGCTCACCTCTTGAGGGTTAAGGAGCTATTTTCATCCCCATTTTGGCAATATATTCCTTGCACTGTTCTGTCAAATATGAAATAACCTAAAACTAAGAGCTGGTTGTTCCCCTTATAAAGCTATAATATTGCATTTAATATCTAGGCAGCAGCTTCATAGAAAGGACTGAAGTGCAAAGCCATCTGTGACCCTTACTAATGTCAGTGGGAAGAGCCCCAGGGACACCAACATGTGGGATCTTTGTGAACATCATCTTTTCCATGGTTAATCTGGCACCCTGTGTAGCAGCACATGGCTGCTACTCCCTTACCTGGGTTCATTGCAACACACAGCAGTTCCAAATTTTGGAACCAAATGAATTTTGGTAAGCACTGCYAGGCAGATACATGCAGTGCTATTAATTTCCATAGTGTTCTGTCCTTAATCTTTTTTGTACCATCTGTTTTCACATTTTATGAGGAACTATTTCACAATGCAGTGCCATACACCAATGCTTCTGCTGATGTCTAAATGAAGGCTTTCCCTTGKCTATTTCCAATCACAACCATGAATTTCTTGATGTTAAAACACATATACACATAAACTAAAGCAGAAAAAAAAAATCCCTCTCCTTAATACTGAAAGGCTGGCCTTGATCATAACTTCTTTCATATAAGTTGTTTTATTTTAAGTATTTTTAAAGGGATTATTGTATGTCATTAATGAGTTCTCATTGAGTACATGCAYATTTCATGCATAAAACACACATATTTCCACAGGAATACATTTATCGAGTACATTTATCTCTTTTTTTGTTCTTTTCTCCATTTTTTCTTACTTCACACGGCAATTTTGTGTCCATCTTTATTGTCTTATATATTTAGAGAAAATATCTTGTGTCAGASTAGTATGTAACACCCAAAGAGAGATCTGCCTGGGGTCATAGAGAGAGGCATCTGCGTTTCCTTTGGTTTATTACTTGGTCTTTTATTCATATAGTCTGATAATATGTTATCTTTTCTCTCTACAGCTATCCTCTGAGGATTATGTCTTTCTGGAACTCCAGACTATGTTTTCCAGCACTCTTAGCTAAGATACTAAGTGCCTTCTGGCTAAAATCTCCTTACCTACTTAACATAACACTTATACAGGCTTGAATCCCCACTGCTGCATTAGTCTACTTTTCCTAGCACTTCAGTTTCAGCTACCTGAACTGACTATAATAATGTGCAAGTTTCCTTAATAATGTGCAGTTCCATCCTCAGCTCATGTGAAGTTCACTTTCTCAACCTCATTTCCAAATCTTGACACTACCCCACTTTACTTTAAATCTATTTTGTATCAAATAAAACCATCTCAACACTACGCTATGTTGTCAACTATTCATTTCTTCTGCCATCTCCAATCTAAGCTAGGCTTTGTCTGATGACAACAGATCTCATCTTGTTTGGTAGTGTCCTTTGCAAGATATTTTCTTTCCAAAAGTCTTGGTGAGTTCCAGAGCATGATTTTTTTTTTTCAGATATGTGTTAGGATTTTGTATGGCATCATCTTCTCTTGTGTCTACAGTGATGTATTAAYGCCAGATTTCCCTGCTTCATCTCCACAGATCTCCTTCATTCTTGGCTGACCYATAATCAGTGAAGCAGCAAGAAGAGAATATGAAAATACGGGTACATTTATGTTTTCTAAATGAAACAGATTTCAGTGTACTGCTTATTTAGTCTAAACCTATCACTGGTATACGGACAAAAGAAGTTTCTCAACTGTGCAGGAATGTTCAGTTCATCAGAGTAAGCAGACTTTCAGCTGCCTTGCAGATGTGGTTCACAGTGAGGTTTGAATCAAGCTGTCTCCATACCCAGTGCAAATTATTTACTGACAAATATATTAGTTTGGGTCAAGAAAAGGAAAAAATTWTTATTTTTGTCCCAAGGGCACCAAAAAAAAAAAAGTCAGAAACTCGAACTCAGCTACCCTTTGGCTTTTTTTTAAAATCCATTTGGGCGGCACTAAAGAACCTGAGGTTTCAAAAGAAAGAGGAGAGACTTCACTTGCATGCCAAAGACGTGAGCAAATATTTGCTTCTTTGACTGTAATGAAATGTGCATTTGCTACTGGGCTGCCTTATGTGTAACTATCCCAAAGAGCTTAAATCACGTTACATCCCATGAGTATTTCTGTACTGCTGTCAGAATAAAGGTAACTTTGATGCCATGAAACATCAATAACACTATACCCAATATAGATAGTGTAGATAAGCTAGAAGCAATGTAACCTTTAAAAAAATAAGGCTAATATTTAGCTGCTGCCCCCCAGGCTAGAAAAGCGGATGATCTTTGATCTAAATCTTTGGTCTAAATGCATTTATTAATGAAATTTCCAGGATGCAGCTTCCTAACCAAACTTGCTTTCTGGGACAGAATAACACAGGTTGAGACTTTTTTTTGAAACAAAAAGAAAGGATTTTGGCATGAGGATGRGAGAGACAGACCACCCAACTAGCAGGCAATAGGGAGAGCCGTTCAGTCACTGTCTGCCAAATGAGAATGAGTGACAGCTGAAGCAAAGCAGGATGGTAAGAAGTATAAGGAAAAATCTGATGCAGGAATTCAGATCTAGTCAAGACACCATGCCCCCAGTGTTTTTAAACAGCAACAAATTTCCTTTTTTTTGATGCCCAATCAAGTCTAAATTTAAGACTGCAGGTAAAATAAATGGCAATCTCAAACAACAGCTTTAAGCTACCTCCTGGTYACTGAAATTTTTTGGACCTGCAAATCTGTCTCTAGGAAGACGGGAGTTATTAAAGCCCCCTTCACACAAAGGCAAATTTGGCAAGTCCATATCTATGGCGACAGATGTTGATCCACTAAAGCTTGGGCTTTTTTGTTAAATTCTTAGCTAGAGCTCCTCTCTGCATTAACACACTGAGCATATACATCCTTCAGTTTTTAATAACCATCTTTTAACCACAGAAGCAAGTTATCTACAAACTTGTTTCACTGGAATATATTTGCACGCTACTTCTTTTGAATTAGAGCAGAAGTCAACAGCCTACAATTAGTATGGTCTGACAACAGATCCATAAATCATGTTAAGTATTCTTTTTCTTTTGCCCAGGTAATACTGTGGGTTTTCTATAGGAGAAGAGCACAGACATACAGTAAACAAAATTAGTGACCAATTTAGCTCCTCTTTTCACTTCCAAGAGCTATTCCCTTTAGAACAAGATAGGATAAATAAGCAAGAGACATGGCTATGCCCATGTGAGGTCATGATTGTTTATGGCAAGTCATTGTTCTTTGGGCTTAAATGTGTTTCTTCCCAGAGGTAAAAAGCTGAAAATAGAAAGTCTCTGCAGCCCAGTGGGATATAGGTGATGAGTGTTATGCAGCTCATCTAGTGACTAGAGCTACTTCACATGCTCTTTCGCTCGTGCAGGGAGGTGTTTATAGAGAAAAGATAGCTAATTCTCACAGTGGCATATAGAGGCATATAGAGGCATATAGAGGCATATATGTGGGGCAGTGCATTGCACACACTTGACTGTATTGTTTAATGCTTTCTGGAGGTGATAATCCTCACACTATGTACATACATAAATAGATGGGTTTTTTAGCACAACCCCTTCTCACAAAATCAGTTGGAACTCCCTTTCGATTAATTTTCTTATCAGAGATTTCTTTTCTTTTGATATAATGATGAATACTAGCACAAATACAACACAAGCCAAACAAGGAAATCCCCCTGATGTTCAAGTTGTTCTGTGCCCAGCCTAGAAGACCAACTTCTCTAATCCCAAAGCGTCCCTGAGAAGAAGGATGGCACCTGGTAGTGCACGCACACGTATGATGATAACCATAAACGGCAGCCTAACGTTTTGTGCATCCTTACAGACTATCTATACTTTCACATGGTCTATCCCAAACAAAGACTAATGCAACCTGACACACAGAGCAGGAGCCCACTCTCTGTAATACCAATTCCTGTTTCAGATGTGTTCAATCTACAAGCTGTGTTTTTCTGCTTGACACTGTGGTGATATGCCTAATYGATTAGATAAATGAAGGTCCTTCTAAGGGTTCCATCTTAAGTGTCCACAGTACTTGAGACAATACTGTGGAAAAGCTTGATGGCTACCTGTCCTACAGCAATTTAGCTCATTTTTAAACAATTTTTAAATAGTCCTCTCCTGGTTCTTTGTTAAGTTTTATTTCTATATCATTCAACTCACATAACCTCCCATACTTTTGGTGAGTGACCCACTGAAAGCAGTCAGGGCCACTCACACCTATATTAGACATAGGTAAGGAGGCTATGTCTATGCAGCTGCTAGGAACRAGGGCTAGAAAAACCCTTTGCCCCTTTTTCTAAACCAATTGCAGTGTACTCCCCAGCTGTGAAAACAGCCTGAGATGTTGTGCTCTGCCTGTCTGAATTCTCCACAACAGATAAACTCAAAGTGTGTGGGGGGKTTCCTTCTTGCAAAATGTTATGTAGAATTAGCATGTGCTGCCAAAAGGCTGCCGTAGTGCTTGAACTGCACCTTGAATTCTATGAAGCATTTGTCTTGGAGGAGGTTATGAAGCTTCACTGAAGATAATCTTAGTGAAGAACACTTCCTACTGCCATTGGGATGGTCCAAAGAGWATAAGTGAGCAGGATGAAACAACTGCCTTATGAAGAGAGTAGAAGCAGAAGAGCAGCTTTGTATCCCCATGCGAATGAAAAAGTACATAGCAACTCACAGCGCTGGTCCTTCCATTTGCATGCCAAGTGACCAACTGCTGCACCTTTTCTTGCTCCATCACCCTGGTGCCGCTTGCTGCTGGCTGGGCAGGTGCCTGTCCTGCTGGCGGGGTCTGCGTGCAGCCCTGGGGACAGAATAATAAAAACAGAATAGAATAAAATAGAAGTAGTAGTAGTAGTAATAATAATAATAATAATAATAATAATAATAATAATAATAATAATAATAATAATAATAATAATAATAATAGAATAAATGGCAAACTTGCGAATGTGACATTGTGAAAATGGGAGTAACAGCGCAGGGTTGGTGCTTAGCACACTTGCATTGCAGTCGTGTCATGGAAACGGTTTTCTGCCTAGCTCTGCTCTTTGCTCTCTCTGGCTCATTAGCTAATGGCTGATAGGGAAGGCAGCAGCACAGGGGCACGGCTGAGTGCGACGGCAGAGCTGGTGTCGGAGCAGGGCCGTGCCGAGGGGCAGTGGCAGGAGGCACCGGGACCCAGCACCGGGGCAGCCCGGGCTCTGGAGCCCTTCTCGCTGCCAGCTGGCACGTGGATAAGATTAGCTGCAACCTGAAACTTCAACAATGCCAGGAGCTGCACAGCAAGTTTTAATCATGTGCAGATCATCCGGAAGCCACATTAAATTGTGCTTGAGTTAAAACAGACCCAGAGGTAGGGGTGACAGGGTCAGGCAGCTGATGCTACCTCACAGGAGCTCTACAGCTGCGTCCCAGCGCTGCTGGGATTTCCACAGCCTCCAGCGATGCGATCCTGCCTTTGATGTGACTCGGGGATGTCTCCAGGCAGTCTATTCCACAGCCTGATCTGCTTCAGCACTGAGATGTTCCTCTACACCTGACTTGAATCTCTGCTTCTTTACGTAGAGAGGATCAAGTTTCAATTTATTCTGCGCAGTTTGGGTAAGGTGGGGAGAACAATTTTCTCATTTTAAATGCTCCTGCAACATTTTTATCTTCCTCCAGATTTTGTTTTTTATCAAAGAAAAAAGCAGAGAGAGAAGGTATATCAGGACAGTAATAAAAATAGACACACAGATTGTCAGAGTAAATGATGAGAGAATCTGAGCATGTTGCACTATATGTACTATGTGTATAGGCCTATGTCGACGTAAATATGTGTAGGAGGATTTTTTTTTCATGTTCACTAAAAAATATACAAACATAAACCTATACACATTAATTTCATCATTTTTCCTATTTATCATAACAATTCTCCATGTTACTCTTTTAATGTTACACAAAAATTCTATGTCCTAACAACAACAACAAAAAAGGAATAACCCCTAAATGTAATCAAGATTCAAGCGTAATAAAGTCCCCATGATTGACGCACTAGAAAGAATGTTTACCTTACATGCCACTTTGCTGGAGCAAAGTTTCCACATTAAGGGAAAGTACCTTACTGACTTTCTGCCAGACACCAACTACCCAGTTGCAGGCATGGAACACATGAGGATGACTTTGGCTCCTTCCTCCATAGTGACCACACCAGAGCAGGCTTTGCTCTCCCTATTCCTGAATCTCTGCACAGCAGTGTCTTGTACCCAAATGCTCCATATCAAATGAACAGAATCCAGGCCCATATGTAAAATACAACTCTGGCATGCTTAGACACTTGCAAGGCTGGGCTTTTGTGGAGAGCACAATAGCTTGGCCTTGTGGATATGCACACAGCTACACTTCTGGCCAAGTGCTGACCCGTGAGACCTCCAATATCTTGGGCTCCCCTTTACAGAACTTGGTGCTATTGCTCCTCTCTCAGTCAATTTGATATTCCTGATGGAACTTCTCATGTTTTGCCCCAAAAAAGGCCCATGGCCACAGCTAGTCTATATTTACAAAGAAAGGCTTATTGGTTTTGTTTCTCTAAAGACATAAACACATTTCCGAATCCTGAAAACTACTGCAAAAGCAGCAGACCTCCCTGTGATTTAATTTTAAAAGATACTGATTTCATTCCCAGAAGGAAATGGTAACATTGTCCATAATCACAAGGCTGTGCATAAGAAGGAACTGAACTGAACTCCTCTCCAAGTAATTTTTCCTGGCTGGGTACATGATAGCAGAAACCATAGTGAGAGTGAATAAAACTTACCCTGGAATGACAGACTTGGTCTTAGTGGGACAGATCCTTGACCACTTCACATCAAGTTTATGTCAGTGTGAATTTACTCAGGAGAAGAGCTGATATCTTCAGTCTAAATATGCTTAATTTCCCTCAATCTCAAGTCATTAGTTAACGATTCAATGCTACAATGCTAGCAAGTTTTCTTTAACTCTAAATAGCAAAATGACCAGAGGAAAACCCAGGGGAAAGATGATGACTTTTGGCTTTTCAGAGCTGCCCTTTCTGAAATAATTATTTACCATTTTTGGAGCCACTGTAGTGAAACAGGTGAGAGATGGCATTTCCAATAACCGCTCCTGAAAGGCGAACTGAATGCAGCCTGCCTGGGGAAAGCAGATGAAGACTGAATTATGCATAGGAGAATAGAGGACCATATCATTTGCACAGCAAGCCATATATTTTTCTCTCTCTTTGTTCTCTTTCTGCCTCAGCGGCCTTCCCTAGCAAAATGCTGAAATATACTCCTCGCCTGTGAGAACATAATGAATTATTCTTTTCTGGCCACATTCAGCCTTACTCAGGGAAGGACACTGGTCTTAACAGCATAGTACCTGGATGAAAAAAAGTTTGGTTATCTTTCTGGAGAAGTAATCTGATATGCCCTATTAAAATTTTCAACAACAAAAAAATCTATCAGACAGGCCTTCTATAGCATTCATCATGTGAGTCCATTTAAGAACATTCTCTTCAGTGACCAAGATGCCTCTGTGGCTGGTAGGAGCTTGCAGACTGCTGCAGCTGCCTTTTTTTTTTTACAGAATATTTAAGGTTGGAAGGGACCTCTAGAGATCATCTAGTCCAACCTTCCTGCTCAAGCAGGCACACCTASAGCATGTGGCACAGGGTGGCATCCAGGYGGGTTTTGAAGACCTCCAGAGWAGGAGACTCCACAACCTSCCTGGGCAGCCTGTTYCACTGCTCTGTCACCCTMACAGKAAAGAAGTTGCTCCTCACCTGGAGACGGAACTTCTTGTGYTTCAGYTTGTGGCCATTACCCCTCGTCCTATCGCTGGCCACCAGTGAGAACAGCTTGTCCCCTTCCTCCCTGCATTCTCCCTTCCTGAACTTATACATATTAATCATATCCCCTCTGAGCCGTCTCTTCTCCAGAGAAAACAGGCCCAGCTCACTCAGCCTCTCTTCATACGAGAGATGTTCCATTCCCTTAATCATCCTGGTTGCCCTTCTCTGGACCCTCTCGAGAAGCTCCACGTCCCTCCTATACTGGGGTGCCCAGAACTGAACACAGTACTCCAGGTGCGGCCTCACCTTTTCTATCCATACACTGGAAAAAAAGCTGCTGATGGATCATGGGCTAGCCAGCAACGTGGGTGCAGGGCATCTTCTGCCAGGCATCTCCATCCCCACTCTTGCAGCAGACATCAAATAAGGGAGACCTGGGAAACTGCTTTCACTGATATGGCTGTTCCCATTTGACCTCTATTGCATATGGCACCTTTCCCTCCTCCTCTGCTAGTGCTTCATCTCTATTTATTTCCCTCTTCTTCCTTAAATGCCTTCCTTCATTATGCACCCATGGCATTTTTTCCCTTTAATTATCAACTTTATCTATATTAAATATTTTTTAATGTTTCTTTTAATAAAGTTGGTAGATTGCAATTTTACCATCTTACCTGAAATTTTATTTCTTTATCATTTGAAAACTAACCACTTGACAGCTGGTGGTTTTTGTTTGCCCATTAATAAAAATTGTCAGGACTGAAGTAAGAGTTTGGCCTTTTAAGGAATACTTTCAGTATTGCTAAGAGAGCCTGCAGAGAAACAAACAAGTTTATATTTGATATGATTCCATATTAACAGAGGTTGACCTTATCTGAGGGCAGCCTTAAAAGGCAAGTCTTCAGGGACCGCTCAGTCCCAGGCTAGAGAGTAAACAGACAAGTGGTCCTTATGTAAGTAGCAATAAGTGGTTACAGCATTGTTCAGATATCTTCATTGTTCCTAGCTGTGCTTTTGCAATACTTTTGTTTGTTTAATTTCCTTTCTCTACTGTAATCTTAATGTAGTCATAATGGATTTGATTATATGTTGCTCTTCTTGGCTTATTACAAACTCCTGGCAAACAATCCAGAGCTTGAATGCGTTCCTGCAAAATCAGCTGTTTAATAATACCGAATAACAAACACATTCTTGGTGGGAGAATTTGTAAACTGAACAAAGGGACACATCTTTGCAGTGTGCTAAATGAACACATTGCCTACAGTTAACAGCAAGACTGAGATATGAAGAAAAAGAACAGTAATAGAAAAGTGAGCTCTGAACGTTACACAAAATATATATACATATATTTTTATAAGGCAGGCATCTCAAATGTAACAGAAATGATGTAGTGCAGTTCATAGGATATACCAAAAGTTACTCGGGATGACCTGGGTGTCTGGTTTTCAGCCTGCAGCTCTTCCAAATAACTTACAGCTGTACCAAAACCCTACACCATGAGGCAGCTCACAGCCTTTGCCTACTGCTCTGCTCCCAGGAGGCAAAAGTTCCAACATGAGACCTTCAGCCAAGTATTTGACCCTCTGCTCCCATATCAAACAAAACACAAAGTGCTTATTTTCAACATAAATGCCCTCAAAGATTTTCCCTTCTACCTCATCATGAGTAAGGATTCTATCTCTMTATATATGTATGTATATGTATGTATATGTATGGATCAGGTGTTAAAATAGTGTCCTCATATATTTGCCGCTACCAGGAGCATCCACAAAACTTGTCTAACTGCAGATCTGGCCTGATGCGGTGCTTGCTGCAGTGCCGAAAGCAGATGTGCTGCCCCCGTGCTGACTCCTTCCATCTCTCTGAAAAAACTGTCTACCATGGGATGAGACCCCACTCTGCAGTGGGACTTGCAGAATCCACATTGGGACCCCACTCCTACAGAGAAATAGGAAGCGAAGAGACTATAGTGACTTTATGTAACTTCATCTTTCCTTGTAAATGTTTTATATGAAACAAAACTATTTAACAATGTGGATTCTGCAAGTCCCACTGCAGAGTGGGGTCTCATCCCATGGTAGACAGTTTTTTCAGAGAGATGGAAGGAGTCAGCACGGGGGCAGCACAGGAAACTGTTTTAAGTGTTGATATCCCAAACAAAGTTAAAGGAGAAACTGAGAGGCTGTAATCCAGRCAGGGAGATCTCTATTTATGAGCTCTACTTATGAGGTAAGAAAGAAGGCAGCACTGGGATCTGCAGCAACTTTGAGAAAATGCAACTTTTCACTCTCTTTGCTTTTTCCAGGTGCCCATCACAGGCGCTCAGCTGGGACCAGCTGCGTTACTGTGTTCAATCCTAGCTGAGATTTTTGGGTAATAACAAAAGAAAAATAAAACAAATATATCAGTTTTCAGTTCCACTTCTGAGACAACTTTGTCACCTCCATTATGTTCATTTGCTGTCTCTTGTCTTATCTGGTTTGTAAGCTGTTCAGGCAACAGTCAGTTTCTCTCTGCAGCCTGGCCAAAGTAATACGAGAAGAAAATAATCATCATAATGTACTGGATTTTGCTTGTAATAATAAATAGATTCTGACTATTTCCTCAAGTGAACATGAGCAAATTGAGCCTCTTTTAAAATTACTTGATTTGAACTAATCACTTGGAGTCACTGTACATATATGTATAAGTAGCACAATCTGTAATTACTGAAAAGCCGCTTCAGAGAAGGCAGAACTGGGTGGGAGACAGATGCTCATCAGGGAGACAGACATGCAGAAGGCCAAAAGATCCAGCAGGTTATTACTTATTATTATATTTAAATAAGGTTACTTATTTAAAGTACTTTTTGAATACAAGTCAGGAACACAGTCACTCAGATAAGAAAATAGTCCAGATCCAGATTTGAAGCACACAAGTTCGCTTCTAAATAACACTGGCACAAATGTAAATTGGAGTGTCTCTATAAACCCTAGAAAACATTTAACACCTGGAATACGGCAAATGAGCAAGTTTATTCAGCAGGATTAGCAATATCCGATGCCTTTGCCTCCTCCACTCGAAATTTTCCTATCCAGGTTGCCTGCAAAAGCCCTACAAAAGCTGAGAGCTGCCAAAACTGTTTACTTGCTTAGGGGATCTAGCCACAAGGCATCTGCTCTGTCAAACTCTGCGTTCAATAGCAGTTTTCAGATTTGTTTTTGACTTGCTGTGCCAGATGGGATACCAGCCCTTGCTAGTTGTCACAAGAGCTGGAACTGGGAGRGACCTCTGGACTCTGAAATGTGAACAGAAAATGCCTTTTTTTTCTTTCAAAGAAAAAAGGTCCACTTGCAATAAGAGGCTTACCTTTGGAGGTGTGTTCGTTTGGTAGCGTATCCAGTCCTCTGTTTGTACACATGCTCCTATTTGTCAAAACATGAAAAATGGATAAGGATAAGCCATTTAGCTGATCTTCATGAGATTTAGCCACTGTCAGAGGAAATACTGCTTCAGCCAGTGGACGTTATGTTCCTTCATCCTATGTGAAGTAAAATTCTCCCCACTGACAGTCAACATAGAAGCTGACATTCATTTCAGCAAGCTGGTTACCTCATCACTTTGTTTTCCCAGAATTACAGCCACAAAATAGCACATAGAGCTTAATGAAGGCACAACAAAAACTATAAAAATGCAGTTTGGCAAAACTGAAGAGTTTATGTTTCAGAAAATTATGGGTAAACCTATGCTATTATTTTCATCTGATCACAAGTACAGTTTCACAGAATAAAGCCTGCAGAACTGGAGGCAGCTAGCATATGCTGCTGTGGGGAGTGTATTTGCTAAAGCAGGCCTTCCATCTGCTTCAGACCTAATTATTACATCATCTTTATGTAGCTAGACTTACAATGAGTGAGTTAAAAGCTTATGTGAGGGTTTCATACCATGTGAAACACAGCTGTGACATTTTGAGAGACAGAATAGGACAAAATGCTCTAGACGCACTGAATTTCATTTTTCCCACTGTGTTTACAAGAAATATTCCTTTTGTAGCAAACATTTTCCCCACTCCTTTAGTCACACACAATTGTATTTTGAAGAACCATGAAGCACCCACTTGGATTGCAATAAAACACTGAATATTTTTATCCATCAAGGAAAAAATTGTGAGCTTAGCGATCAAAACAGCAGTCTTTATTAAAAGCACTCAGATCATTTTCCCTAACCTAGCTGTCGCCAGAAAAAGACAGAATAAGATTAATTGCAGTACTTAAACAAAGGGACAGGCTACAGCATTAGTAGCAGCAATGTTAGTAGCAAATCTATCACATTCACTGTTTCTAGATATTTTATTCAATGAGAAAACAGAAGATCACATTCGTGCTAGTCTATCYTATGCAGATTTGCAGTAAGAATTAATTCTAGCTCAGTAACTTGTACAAGAGCCTTGTATCTCAGTTACAAGATATGTGAATGTATAAATTGCATAGCATATATCTCTCTAAAAATTACTGGTAGAAACCAGAGAGATTTATAATATATGGATTAATTAGAAAATAACCATCTGAAACAATTTCACAGGAGCACTTTTTTAGCTGACTTTTTTTTGCATTGGGATTCAAAATTCATCTGATAAATTTTAGTGAAAGGAAAGGGAGAATAGAGAGTAGGGTCTGGCCAGAACTCCTCTTATAAGTGGAGTAAGTGCTAATCACTTTTCAGTTAGAGGATAGTTTCTCTTTCCTCTAACAGTGGATGGCTGTTGGGTTTCATTTCTGTTTTTGCATTTTGTTTATATTTTTTGCTTTAAAAGSCACACACTCCTGCAGAAGTTGGTTTCAGGAATAGGACAGGATCAGGTTTGCTCATTACAAGAGCAGTCTCTGCTTAGTTAGACATGATCAGAGGTCATTCCAGTTAAAACCATCTAATTCCTTTGGTATCCAATGTGGTATCCAATAAACACACCCCATTTGGGCAGCAGTGGCACAACTCAAGGCTAAGTCATTAGTCGTTAGAAGAGCAATGCACAGGTTAAGAAATCAATAGGCAGCTTTGCAGACAGAAAGCAGCAGAAATAGCTGTATTCTAGGAAGCAAACCTATTTTCCTTATGTAAGCTTTGAACATGAGAGTGAACCCGAGAATGCTATGAGAAAAAAACATGAAGTGTAACTGGGGAGGGTGAACATGCAAATAATTTTGCATGAAAAGTTCCCTGTTCTGATATCGTTTGATTGAGCTATTTCTAGAGCTAAGTCTCTGCTTGTAAATATTGATGTGAATCTTGCTTCAGAAATGTTTCATCCTGGCGAGACATTAATAAATAGTGTACCAGTAAGCATCTGGAGTCCAGCCATGCACAAGACCTTGCCGTACTAGGCAGATCAACAGCAGAGGTAGGGGAAAAGCAGCAGAGGGGTTCCCAGATGCCTTCATGTAACTTCACACCCAGTTTGATCCAGTCAAGCCCTGGTCTGGCTTTCTGTGAGCATTTGCACAACAAATTTCACATGTGTTAACGCTCCCAGAAAAGAAATGCCAGTCTGCAGGCTACAATTTTTATGGTGAGAATGGAAAATCTGGGTTGGTGAAGAGAAGAGATACCCTCCTCTCTGGTGAAGTCATCGAGGAGGCTCTCTTTACAAACAAATCAAACAAGGTGATAACATATCCACGCTCTTGAGCTATCATTCCCTCTCCCTGGAAGATTTACAAGAATATTCACTAAGAACTGTTCACTAATCACTTACAAAATGAGAATCAGTTACACATCAAAAGTGATTCATAATCATCAACTTAAGTCCATGCAGTAAGGGGTTTGGTCACGAGCAACTGAGGCTTTCAACAGTACCGGACTCTGCAGCTGCTTTTGAAACAATAACATATATGTAGCAGCCTGTTAAATAATGATCAAATTACAAGAAAGTGTCACCTATTGTGATGAATTGGCACCCTCAGCTGTGCTGTGGTGAAGATGAAGACTGGGGGCCTGGGCTGAACAACCAGCAATAGAGACCCTCTGTTGCAGGAGTTTTTGTATAAATGCAAAGTGCTGTACAAAAAAAAAAAAGACAACTTGAGTCTAAACAGTTTGAGTCTGAATATTTCATTAACAGAACAGAGGCTAATGCTATTTCCCTTATCCAGTGCAGAGTCATCAATGAACTTTCACTGTTTATCTGAGGCTGAAGGCTTGCTTGCCCTTTAGGCCAGGTGAAGAATATTAATAGCAACTAGTGTCACTGGAGGGAAGCTGCTCTTTGGTACAGCCTGGCTGTTGACAAAACCTGATCCCCTGTCCAGTTGAGGAGCGAGGCTACAGCTGCCAAACAAATTGCTTTTGTTTGATCTTGTAACTGCAGCCATGTAGGGAAAGGTGCCAAGCATGATTTCGAAGTAGCCTTTAAAAACAGAGAGCTAAAATGAGAGGTTGCTTGGAGTGGAAACACAACATCCACTGTTATGCCTGATCTGGGAAGACTTACTGTTTTCTCATAAAAGATGATACAAATACTGTTACACAATTGAAGAAAACCTTGGATATTTCCTTGGCTTAGGAGCATGTGGATTTTAGCCTCATCTTTTGCATGAGAATTAACAAAAAAGATGTTTTGAACCATACAGAAATACTAAAAATTCCAAACAAAATCTGGCAGGAACCATGTTTATCCTACTTTCCAATAGCTTTTCCATAGACTCTTAGAGTGAGAAGGATGTTGTTTATGGAAGCATCTTTAGAGCTAACTTCCTAAAAACACAGACAGCAATGTCATGATTTGCTTTCATTTTGGTGAAAAGAGATAGGTACGTTAAAAATCAACAACTCACTACAGAAGTCACCATCTAGTGGTATGAAAGAACATTTACTGCTACTCTTTAAGTTTAGAGGTCAAATAAACCTATTGGTTTTGCAACTGAAAATAGTGTCCTATGTGCAGCTCAGAATGAGGATGTGCATTATATAAAGCTAACCTCTCAGGCATTATACATATAGTATACAATATTATAATATGTAATAATATATTTTGGGTATTTCATATACATGTATTCATATATATTAGGATACAGAGGCAGTCTAAATGAATTTAGTTTTACTCTAAATAAAGTTTATCTTAAATGGAGCTTCAATTCATTCAAACAACGGTGTACAATACTGAAACAGTTACATTTGTTTCTAAACTACCCATTTTTACCCTTTTCCCCTTCTATATGTACATTTTTGTTTCTTTCCTCTGTTTGCATGAATCTATAGCTATACATATGCCTGCAACTGATGGTCCATAGCATACAGAAAAAAGTGTCTGTATTTCTGAGCAGCCTGCTGAGCTGCAGAAGGAAACCTGTGGTTCTGAGGTGCTGCTCTATAACCACTAGAACGAGTGACATTTCCCCTGCTGCAGCTATCTGTTCAGAGCAAAGCTATTAGGACTGCCAATGAGAAGCTCATTATATGCCAAACTCTTACAGATGAGGCAATTTTTCACTCTTCTCAGTTGTGATACAAACTGAGGACAAATACAGCATTATACTCTATTCAGCTTATATCTAAAAATGTTCTGAATTTATTTATTCCTGAAGAAAAGCTGCATGCAAGCCACTAGTATTTTTTCTCCCTTCTACCTTTCTTATCTGCATTTATATTTAATGCCTTCACTCAGGGCCAAATCTTCATGACCTTACATGACTTTTATCCWATCTTTCTTCCTTTATTAATCACCACATGAGATTTTTCTGACTAAGGACCAGATTAAAACTTCACACAGGGGATGTGCACTGGAACTTTGTGATAGAAAAATCCCATTGCAAAGAAGATATGACATAAGATTACGAAGATGAACTAACAGCAAGCCATACCTTTTCTGGTTCCAAACCACTAGGGTGGTATTAGAGGTAGAGGAGCAATGAGATAATCATAGGGTGCAAGAAAACAACTATGATTAGCACCCGGCCACGTGAARCATTTGTTGTTGGAACTCCCATGGAAATAGCAGTATCATTTGTCACAGAGGCTAAAGGTGCTAATAAAGAGTGACTTTTACTGTCTTCACCACAAGGTCGCTAACAGCAAGAATTCGACCTCTTCACACTGCTCTAACTTCAATCTGCTTTGGGGAGACATTTATTATTGTGATCTCTAACACTGAGGCRCTGTGGTGAGAGATCTTTCCATGGGTGAACACTGCAGTGATAAAGCCAGACTTCATTAAAGGCAAGAGCACAGGCAAAAGAATGAAATTATCTAATAAAATGCCTTGCAAGCCTTGGGGATGAATCTCTGGAAAACCTAGTCTGCAAAGCAGACRTTTTTAAACCCTGTCACCAGCTTCCCATTCCTGCCTCCTTGTGCTGAAGTCAGGAATGAGGGGAAGAGAAAATACTCTATACAAGGACTCAAATATAGGACTTCATTCCCTTGGTAATAAGAAACCAAACATCAGCTTGGGCACAATGACTGTTCCTGCTTTTTATACTGTTGTAAATATAAGTAAATTATTTTACCCTAGACTTCATTTAGCTCTTGCATTTTACTGTACATTTATTTAAAGCTAAGAGCAGGCATGTGGTCATGGGATCCTTAGGCCTTACTTGCCTGCTTGAATCTTTGGTCTGGCTTTGTGGTCTTCTGYGGGGTGTGGGAAGAAGAAGGAAGTTGAGAGATGAGTGTCTCAGACTCATGGATGTGTCTGCCTCAGCTACACTGAGAGTCCTTCTCCAACAGGAGGAATATGTGGCCACACAACAGATTATATATTGCCTTCAAAAGTTCAGTGCAATCCTTTCTTCTCAATGAGTTTCCTCACTTACTGTAATTTTCTTTTCTAAAGCCACATAACCTCACCAGTGGTCAAAAATATGTCTTGCCTGACTTCTCCTTTCTGCCAGCACTTAAAAAAAAATCCTTCTTGCACATGCTATAGGCAAAACAGAACACTTTAAAGCTGGCATTTAAGGTTTTATGCCTGTGGCACAGGCATAGAAGATATAGAACCAGAAACACCTAGAAAGTCTCTGAAAGAGCAAAGTGGACTTGAACATCAAGTCATCACCACAGCCATTAGAAGAATATTTGGCAAGATCAGCAGCAAGAATAGGCAGTCAGAGGTGCAGGCGATGCAAATCAGCATAGCTCTGGGAAAGCCAGCAGCTCTGTGCTGATTTACACCAACAAGATATAAGCAGGGCTCTTACTAGGAAGGAATATATAATAGACTACAACGCACAGATTTTGCTGTCTCTGGAGAATGTTGTTGCAGTCCCTCCCATGGTTTGTCAGTGACTGCTCCCTGGTGAGAAYGTGAAGAAGTTGTCAGGTTTACTAACCTTAACAAATGTAAATAGGAACCCAAAATGTGGGGGAAAAAAACCCCTAATCTGAATGAATTTCATCCTAACAGAGGACTGAGTGAAACAGCAGACATGGGAACAGCAGCCTCTGAGAAAGACAAACAGTTCTCCTTGTTCCTTTCAGGTTGTCCTACATGCACCTTGCCTGTTTTGGCTGGTACCTCCTGAAAGCAGCTGCACTGAAGGAGGTTTCCTTGCAGGTAGAGTTGCTCRTGTGATTTATTACAGATAATTTATCTTGTGAATGCAGGCCTTTCTTTTCCAGTCAAGACTTCTGTTTGTAATTGTTCAATGCATGTGTAAACACATCTTATCCACCAACTCACTGATGAAGTTGCTGATAGGAATAATCTCTGTGTTTATTTCTTGTAGCATCCGATTAGAGCTGTGAGCTCTTATTTCTCTCCCCTAAAAGAATAGGATCTTCCACTTGATGGAAAAGGAACCTTTATGCCTTTTATAGGTTATCCTTGAACMTGGAGAACGGTGTGATATTAGACTTAGAGCAACACTGAGAATTCATTTGGAGTATGACCTTTTCTGGCATGGACTCCGTAATGATTATGCTTCCCATAAATAGTCTTGCAATAAAAATGAGTAGTTAGGAACAGGTTTATCCACTATCTCCATGAGGGACATGGCTGTAAAGGAGAGTTGATTCCTGTGGTTAGTTAATGTGCTCAGGTCCAATTTGCTGAGGTTCAGATTCAGAGAGATTTAAAGCCGTGAAAGTGGTTCTTTTTTGCCTCTGTATGATTGTTTGGGGCTCAGGCACCAACACAGAGAAAACAGGACTATATGTTAAAGAAGAAGTCAAAATGTTTAAAGGTCCCTTTAGCTACATTTGCATTTGGATGCAAAGAGCTATTTGTTTCCACTGTTTATTTCTTCTCTTAAAAATAAGCTATTAAAACTTTTATGGAGGTTTGCTTTTCTTTTTGAGCTTCCTTCATTTTCTTGGTTTCCAAGGCAGGGTAAAATGGATAGCCCTTCATTTTATTCAGCACAAAATGAATTACAAGAAAGTAGGACCTCTAGGAACAAAGAGTCTTTAAACTGTGTGTTCATGTAAGTGCAAAATGTACAACAAGGCAGAGTGCTTCCCAGATTTTGTTACAGTTTTGTAACAATGAAAAAATAGACTCTGAGGACCAGTGGGCCATGAGCTGGACGATTGGAGCAGTTACCTTAGCACATGATAAAAAAAAAAATGTAGAACAGAACTCAGAACAGTTCTGTCTTATCAGAAAAAAAATGATGCAAAACACAGAAATTTTTTAAAAGGCAATAAGTGGAAGATCTGGTGATAACACCTGATAAATGCAAATCTAGGCTGTTTCTATTTCGAGACACATGCAACCTCCCCATCCCAACTATTTGAGGGGAAGGACGGAAGGAAGGACGGACGGAAGGACGGACGGAAGGAACAACTGGACAGATGAAGGAACAAAGGACTGCACAGATTTTACATTCATTGTAACATACTACTATCAGTATTTGGATAAAATACAGTATGGGAATGAATGGGTATGAGTTTCCAGATGAGGATTTACAACACAGAAATACACAGCACCTTCTATCAGTGTTTGGTAGGAGGGAAAAGCAATGCCTGAGTCATCCAGAAAGTGCTGACAGGCTGTTTATAATATCCACATCTGTCACACCGCACTCTGTTGTAATCACACTCCCCTTGATGGGGAAGGAGAAGATTATGTACATCCCTAGGGAAGGATGTACTCGTATCAATCTGCTGGCAACACTCTAAGAACAATCTGCTAAGAACTTGCCTAATTCAAAAAGCAATGGAGCATAGAGTGCCAGCAAACTAGATTCCTTATAAAATAAAGCTAAAAAAAAAAAATAGGAGAGGGAGCGATTCAGCACTGAAGAGACCTTTGTTAGAAAGCTGAAGAAAGAGAGCCTGAACTCGGGAAAAAATGTTTTGATAGAAGACAGCTAACACAAAAATCTAATTAAATAGTGATTATTAGTCAAGGTYCTGACTTTTGATAAGACAGATGTGKCTTTATCCATAGTAGAGAAAGATGGGAAGAATTCCAAGTATTTTAGTACCTTTGTTCCTTGTGTCAGTCTAAGGTTCAATGAGCAGGGAAGTTCTGTTCTGGCTCTGGCTTGTGCTATGCAGAGATTTGCAGTCAGATGACTATAAAGCTAAATGGACATACGCTTGCCTGGTTCCTGAAAAGAGGTAAGTAAGCATACAACAGTATTTTTTGATTTTGATTTTTTTTTTTCAAAAATGGATGTGAAGTTTGTATTTTGCACCTTAATAGTTCCTTCTGAGTTACACACAGCTGAWCAGGCTTGATTCTGAGAGATCTATATGACTTGGGATCCAATTCTGAACAAATGTAGATCTTAAGAYGGTTGATACTGCAATGCTTTATTTGAGGTTGAGATCATAAGAAATGTGGTATTTCGCTTGCTTTGCACTTGAGTACGAACTCAACCCAAACCTGTGACTAGGTTTTCAAAGAGCTAACAAACCTTACAAAAATTCACTGTTCAAAGATTTGAGCTTATAACACTCCATAACTAGAATCAGTTCCTAATTCTAGCTATTTATAATTTTTTCTTTTCTTTTAAAATAGACATTTCATACAATTACCAATCCATACTCCCTGGGTACAACAGTCTGGTGGCACAAATAGCCCCATAGGCACAGCTTGGAATTTCATTTAGGGACAGAATAGAATAAAATGCTTTAATAAGAAATCTCATTTGTTGAATAACTAGAGAAAATAAAAGTATCTAACTTCCATTTGAAAAGTACTTGTTACAAAATGTCTGTTCACTATGGACCAAAATTAATTTTTAAGACTGAAACACTCTGAAACAGAAGATTCAAACAAAGAATCCAAATTATGGACCTATTTGTGAATATTATCTGAAATTGACCCAATTTCAAGGCAAACCGCACTGAAAGTGTGCTTTAGTACTTCCAGTTTAAACTCAGAGCTAAAAAACTATATTCCAGATATGGAGAATCAATAGGATTTTATGGTGATGATGAATCCACAGCAGCTCAGAGAAGCCTTTGCTCTTCCATTGATAACACTGATGTAATGGTAGTGCCCAG
Organism: Nothoprocta perdicaria; assembly: GCF_003342845.1. Taxonomy (NCBI): domain Eukaryota; kingdom Metazoa; phylum Chordata; class Aves; order Tinamiformes; family Tinamidae; genus Nothoprocta; species Nothoprocta perdicaria. Next base: position 1,460,074 of record NW_020455644.1, read on the forward strand.
GAAATGACAAGGATCTGAACTTTTGCCAGATAATGACGATGAGGACTCCTGTTTGGTAAAGGAGCAAGGCCACATGATTTTGGGAGCATATGCYGCAAGTTAAATTGCATATAAAGGTTTAACAGCCCCCCAAAAGAGACAAACGAAAAACACATGTTATTGCTGGATTAAAACCTTTGCACAGACTTTGGAGATTCCAGACTTCTGAATCAGACAGTTGAGTCTTGTCCCCTCTCTCCTGTTTATCCTATAGCAGAAGTTCCTTGACAAAAAAATAGCACAGCACTGCAGCTAGACACGGTTCACATTTTCCCATTCCAGGGAGGCAACCACTCAAATAAACCTTTGCTGCCTGCCTCTAAGGGCAGAAAAAACAATTCATGCCAGAAACTCTACCACTATTGTTTCCCAAAATGGATAGCTAGGCTGTGTGGATGTAAACGCATGTCTAAAAATCAGCCTTTTCCCCCAGGTGAAGATGTTGAAAATCCTCTGCAGAGGATTTTTGCGGGCTGAGCCCTCAAGATCAGGAATGTGTTCTTCTCTATGATACAGCAGCAAGATGTTTCCTGCACAAGTAAGCATGTAGCATCCTTGTCAGGGGCTTARGAATTGAAAAATTAGAGAACTGACAAGAAATATAGGCATATGAAGATCAAGTGCCTGCCACATATATCTTTTGTACTATAATTGCACAAATGCTACTATAACATGTTACCACCTTTCTAATTTCCATATCTAATTTGGAAAGCATTTCTTGCAATTAGTACTCCAGCTGTTTTCATGATGCAGGTTTGTGTATCCGAACTGATTTATGCATATGGTATCTGAATTGAAGTATATTTAAGCTAAGAGGGATCTCATGAGTASAGTATGTGTTCCTTAGAGCATCACAAGAAAAGTCTGTACAGCCTCCGGTAGCTGTAGGAGCATGAGGTATTTATTCACATCCCACARCTTATTTGTTTCAAGCACAGGAGCCTTACTTCTCTCAGGCTGCAGTGGTCCTTATTGTTTGTCTTCTTTCATTTAGTTTGCAAAACAAACCTGTCGCATCCATTGTATTTTCTATCTCACCTTAAGTACATGTGGCAGTGAGTTTGAATCTAGAAGGGATTTTCAGACCATCAGCTAGTGCCCTTCAAACTACCCTTGAATAACTTGTACTTGGCAAAAATATATATATATWTWTTTTCAAGTACATGCTGGCTCTGTGAGGCATTGATAGATGGAGAATCCATCACTTCTCCCAATAACTTGTTTCAATCACTCCCACCAAGAACAACATAAGTATTGGTTTTTAGTTCAAATTAACTGATTGTTAGTTTAATACCAGCATTTTTTACATGTCCTTCCTTGATAGATTAGAGATACAATTCACCTCTGGTGTTTTCTCCCTTAGATGTGTGTACACTGTAATAAAAATACTTCTTTAACATCGATTTCTCCACTGCCCAACACTGCAGCACCAACTGCATGCTCAGCCTTTATACAATGTTTCATAAGAAGCTGCTCCTCAGAGATAAACAAATTAGACCATTCCTAACCTCTTTTGTATATACAATTAAGCCTGTTTATCATGCACAAAATCTGTAGATTGCTCCTTGGCTAACTATCCTTACGAATGCCTATTAGAGCTTCACCGACCTGCCACAGTGTGCTGCKATCTAGACCAATTTGTCAGTATGGCATCTCTCTGGGAGATTTAGTTTTAAAAATACAAAAGGCAAATAATGCAAATGTATTCATAATTCCCATCACTATCAMAGACAATCTCTGGACAGCTGTTACCCAAGCTGGTGTACAGACCTTTTTTCAGTAAAGCTTCAGTTGATTTGTACATCCTACAGAGTGTTTTCAGAGCTTCTTTTGATTGACATGCTCACTGAGATGGCTTGATGTAAAAATTATATTGTCTCGCTTATAAGCTTTCACTTTGGGCATATAAACGTTTCAGGAATGGGCAGAATGGAAAATGGGCTTTCCTTGAAACCACATACTTGACCTTCTTAGATTTGCCTGTAAAATCCATCAGGACTATCATACAAGCATAGCAATTCTCATTTACCTGTCAAAGCTGAAATGTGTAGAAAAGTCTGTGTGACCAGGATGCTGCTGAATGCTGCTAGGAAAGCCAGCTGCTTCCTCCAACACAGGAACTCCAGGATCACCGGTCTGCATCTTCTCCCTAAAATCAGAGACCATCAGAAAAATAAAGGATGATACTTTAAGGGATGTTTAGGGAAACACTGTTTTTCATAACATGTCAAGTTCTTCAAAAATACACTTCTCACTTAGGTCCCTCACTCCAAAAAATTCAATCGTCATAAAACTTAATTTGTCATTAAAAAATGTATTTACCAGTTTTATTCCATTTGAATCCATTAATTAAACTCTTTACATGTGCAAATGACATTACCTATGATTTTGAGCTTTTCATTAAGAGAATTAATATGTGACTATGAAAAGTCCAAATTTGTTCACAAAATAAAAATATCTTTTCTATCACTGCATTAAGATTTGATCGCAAAAAATAAATTCCACACATATGAGAGAACTATGGTGGGAAGGCAGAATTTGAGTCTATTCTAGAATACAGGTTTACATACAGACTAATGAATATCACATAATTCTGCATATAATGAATTTGCAGCTAGATCTTTATATAAGTTTTCATCCTTCTCGAAACATCAAAATTATTTTCAGAAAAAAAAAAGTTGCTGAAACAAATACAAGCCTAGATCACTATAATTTTAGGACTTCATAAAAATTAACATTGTGGAAGAAGAGTAAGAGAACAAAGCGTTCAGTTATTCAAAATGTCTTTTTATCATCCCTGTCCTAGCCAAGTGTATAACTGCAGCTTAAAATACAAAAGCAAACTTCTAATGGAAAACCAACCTTTTCAGATTTCTTCATTTGCAGGGATAGTGACAATCACCTTACAGAGACGTTCCTCAGATTTTCCATGCTTCCAAGGCTGACAAAATGAAATCTATCTTGTAATTCTAAAAAGCACTTAATAAAAGAGAGAAAAGTATTTAAATTTTCATTATGCACATTCAATACAATAACATGAGCCATATGTGTTTTGTATTACGCAGTATATGTCTGGGAGATTCATGTAAATAATATTTATTATCACATATTATTAATTTGTAGATAGTTTTATCTCCCCAAAGCAATATTTACACAGTACCTTACAAATGTTAATTTTGTCAAAATTATCACTATTTTTAATGATTTTCAATATTTTGCAATATTTCTGGTGCACTTTCATGCTGTCTTCAAAGTAAGAAAGTAGACAACAGGATACTTACCAAACACAGTTAGAAGCAATTATTGGAACATTTTAAATCTCTTGGTGTTGAGATGCCACTTTAGGTCTAAATGAATTTTGAAAAATATTATTGATTTTATTGTCACGAGGAAGTGCCTTTTTTGCTTCTGAAGCAGTCACTTCACTTCTGCATTCTTTTATTTTTTTTTAGCAATATAGAGTACTTCTTTTAAATTGTGCTAGGTTTATGTTTATTATGGACTCCATTTTCATGCTATCTTCCTTTTCATATTCTATCATGAGAAACTGTAGTTCTTTTGCATAAATTGCAATAGGCCTTATAGCAATTATTGCTATCTTCACTGATCCTGCAAAATTATTTTTCCTTTCATTGAGGAAATTGCAAAGCTTCTTCTATTTAGGGAGTGCATTATGATTTACTAGAGGAATTACTGTTGCCATCACTGCCAAAATTACAATCCCTGTAAGGATGTAGCTCAGCCAATGAAGAATACTATGGTAGTTAGACTTAATCTGCCTTCTCTGTACCAAGCCAAGCATTAGATACTGTGTTCTATAAAGACACAACGTAGTTGCAATAAATATATATGAGAAGGTACTCTTAATTTAYTGGAAGTTGGATATATACAGGCTAATTCTATCAGTAATTTCCCTAGGAACTCAAAATACTGAAAATACATCTCAAACTTCCATTTTTGTGTTTCAGTGCAGGTAGAAATTATCTCCATATAAAGAAATAGCAGATTCTGTGGTTTAAAAGGCTCGGCACAAACACGAATATTATTACTGGAGATCACACAGCAAAGCAGCTTGAGGAAATGGTGTTTCATCAGCTGCAGACCAGACTCAGTCAGACCTCCACTGGGCCCATATAGGAGTTTACAGAGAGCTCTGCTAAAACAGCCACCTCGGCACTTGCAAGGTCTGGCTGAAGAATGGATTTCACAGCCCTGTTATGCACACAGTAGGTACTAAAATTTGCAGTAAAATATACTAATGTGTCTGTGTGTCAACTATTTCATTTTTACACAGCTATTAATGGACCTTCCCAAAAGAGGGTTGTTTTTCTTCTTTTTTCCTTGCAAAATGATCCTCATCTGGTAGAAGAAACAGGTAGAAGAAACAGCCATGTTCTCACATTCTCACATTGTGCCTTAGCTGTGATTTTATTTCAAGGCAGTTTGGGGGAGGGAAAAAGAAAAAAAAAGCAAATATCTCATTTGTTTGTTTGTTTTTAAACAAGCTTTGTGGACACTTTTAGTTAAAGTGTCCACTTTAGTTAAAGTGGCCATTTTAACGGGCTGAATTCTAAAAGGCAAACAAGGCTTTCTTGAGGAGCTAATTTATTAGTGTTGTAAAAGTTTGATGGCTTAAATTCAAGATAGCAGATTCAAAGAATGAAATAGAAGATCGTCTTTTAATCTAGGGTAAGAAGCTGGGCGACACCACTTGGAGCTTCCTTTCTCTCTTTTGTTCAATATCTCCTTTTCCTCATGTTTCCTTGTTCCTTATTCCTATAAGAAGGAAGGTTTTATAATAGGGATTCCTTTAACAACACATCTCTAATAATTAATATACTCCCTTGCTTTATGGAATTGCACTCTCAAGTATCAAGTGCAAAATACTTCCTTCCTGAATTTATAGTTTAGCATATTCTTGAATTAAGACATCTTTCTGTTTTAAAAGGCTTTCCTGGAAATCAGAACCACTCCAAGATAGTTTCAAAACACATTTTCATGATGTTTCATAATGCATCATAAAATGCATTCACTGCACGCATACCTTACCAAATACATAGCACTTTGCTCCCTCTGAGCACTCTCTGGAGACATGATGCATTAGTAATAACAGTGCTGTGTTTATGCCACCTTCCCTTGTGTCATTTTAAGGAGTTCGCGGCATCATATTGACCAAAACAAAGACTGAAAGTTTCAAAAGTTTTTTTTTTTTTTTTCCACATAGGAAACATATTTCTTTGCGTCTGGAATCTTACATAAATAAGTCTTTCTGTTAACCTGTTTTCATCACTTTTTCTTTCTGTTGGAAGTGGATTTTTTTCCTACCACATGTACGGAATTTATATTCCATATGTTTTCTTCTCAAAGCTGAGGTCTGTTTTCTTGAGCAATTATCTAACTAGCCTCACTGAGCTGTAATCACTCCAGATGAAAACAACTGTAATTATTACTTATAGTACAAAATGCCATACTGAAAAATAATTCATTAATCGTATATYCAGCACAACTTGCACATTTTTCTACTGAAAACAGGTATTGATTTGACATATGATATGAGATGAGATGATATGATGTATAACTGATTGTAAAATTTGAGGTAGTATTGGATTAGACTAATGCAGCCAGGTTTTCAATTTAATTACCCCTGCTCAGCTGATGGAGAGAGTTGTACACCACACAATTGCTATGGCAAGTGCCAATATCACTTCATGGTAATCTATTTAAACRGCAAGAATCCTAGTGAAATGGGAAGAGGCTGAATAATATTGCTTGCACTTTCAAAGGAATATTAGGATTTTCTGAATTGTTAAAAAAAAATGGAATGGATATATAAAGACCTGAATTCTACAAACCCTACTCCTGTAAAAACAGCAGAAGAGAATGATCCATATTTCCACAGTATCTGAAACAGTGTGTCCTGCTGAGTGTTTAAATTGCCCTGTAGATACATCATGACATAGATTGCATCTTACCAATATATGAAACGGAGACTGGGAAATAGTTGATTTGTATCAATGCATAAAAGAGAAGAAATGGACACTATTCTTATTCTTAAACTCTTTGTGGGGGGACTCATCACAGAATCTTTATGAAACTGAAATGACTGTAAAAAAGACAAGACTTCATCCTTGACAAAAATGGACAGTAGCAAATTTCCAGAASTAGATTTTGTTCATCCAGCAGAACCTGATAATGAAATAGCTTAATTACTAGCAATGGTGCAAAATGTGCTTAAAATTGCCCTTAACACCTGAGTACTGAGATGTATCAATTAGTYGGTCAAAAAGAAGGAGGAAAGAAACCAAAGGGGTACCTCAGTCACCAGTACTGGAACCTGCTCTGGTCACCATATGCATTAACATGCTGACTGTGATGAATTTGAGGACATATGAGACTGAGTAATTGTGCAGATCACAGTGTTTTTTCATATGGATAAATACGAAGTGATGAACAGAGGACAAAAATAGTTCTAATGTCGAATCTTAAATGATGGGCTGTGAGCTCAGCATTAATAACCAGGAGTGCGCTTGTTCCATGAAAATAACAGCTTAGTGCTCAGTAGCACAAAAAAAAAAAAAAAAAAAAAAAAAAAATCATTAGTAAGAAAATTAGACCGCAGAATAGACAAAATTATAGTACAACCTTATGAATCCATGGTTTGCCCACATCTTGAAAACTTCATGCAGTTTTAATCTCCTTATCTCAGAGAAGTTATATTGGAGCTAGGAAAGTTTCTGAGAAAAGTAAAAAGAATAATCAGAAATTGATAACATCTTTTGTACAAGAAGCAATCACACAGGCTAGAATTGGTTAGAAGCTGGAAAAAAAAAATCCAATTGCAAAGGAAAAAGCAAACACAAAATTTGGCCAAAGGAYGCAATTCCAGATTTACCACTCCTATATGACTGCTCCAGATTCAGGGAAAATATCTTCATCCAACGAAGCATGAAGGGCTGGACCATAACCTGCTCCACCACCCAGTATTCCTCATTTCACAGGAAAAAAACCCTTTAACCTTTATTTTACCTCCAAGAATTAAGACTTAATTTAATACCACCTGAGGTCAAAAGCCTACCACTGATTTCAGTCAGCATTGGAACAGACTCAGAAAACGTAAATCTAGAGCCTGCTAATCAACTAAATAAAGTTTTGGGTTGAATTCAAGTTGAGCATAGATAAGTTTAGTAGCACTGATATCAGTGAAATTACACAGATCTGAAGGCAGAGATTGGCTTTCATTCTGTTTGTTGTTGTTCAGTTGGCTTGGGTAATTCACTGCTTGAGGTAACACATCAAATGACATTCGATAATGATTTTCAGTATCAGTAGAGGTATGAAGCAGAAGATTAAACAGAAATTAAWTTTTCCCAAAGCTAAAAATATTATTTTATAAATAGGAAATAACACCTTTGCACTCTATACAATGTATTTCAAAAATAAAAGTCTATCACTCTCTCAAGACTGCATGAAATGACACCATAACTGAAAATGGTGCATTACTGGGATTTCAAGAGAAAAAATTGCTATGATCTCTGGAATGGGAAGACTGCACAAGAATGATATAAAGATACTCTCGGCTCCAGAGTTTCATTGGCATAATCTGTCTATAACTCCCAAGAAATATGATTCTGCGTTGCAAGAATGTGACATCAGTCTTTTTAGCAGGAAATATTCAGAACATCTTGTAACACATCATAGTTGTATATGTGTCTGTGTATGACAGGAAATAAATTCTGTTGTTGGTCTCTTGAGGTATTTCTTTCAGCACACAGAAATACTAATTACAGTCTTTATCTCAACACAGAGATGTACTCTAATGTGGTATCCAGACTACAAGGAAGACAAGGAAATGTAAAAGAGAAGTAAATATTTTTTTCTTTTAAACATTTCTAAAATCTGAACAATTGTTGCAAAAACAAGAAACAGAGGAACAGCACAGCTGCGTGRTAGCAAAACTGACAAGGAGAAAATGGTTGAGGTAAGAAATTGATGGATATTGATGCTGGTAGGAATAGAAGACGAGAGCAGTGGAGATAAGTCATAGTGGGAGTACAAGCAGGTGAAGGTGCATAGCGTGAGTTGGAGTTAAAAGGACATTTTGGAAAAGGAGGAAAGGTTGTTGAAGATCTGGAGTCTACAAGATCGTGTGGCTGGGTGGAAGGATAAGGGACCAGGAAGGASGTATTGATACTGCCAGCCACACCATAAGAAGGAAATCGAAGGCACAGCAAAATGGGTCCTGCATCAACTCTCTGGGTACCCACATGCAACCACTGCTACCCCCTCCAAACAAAACCCCCACTGCTAACCCCCTCTAAACAAAAAAAAAGAAAATAGGCTTTTTGCTATGTCAAAGGTTTACTTCAAATGTTAGAAAGCAAACTGAACTTTATTTTTTAATTTTTAACTGTCAGCAATATCTGATAGTCCTATATCTCTTTCTAATAAAGAAAACTCATTGGTATTCCATTGCAAAGAATATAGTGAAAGAAGCATCTTGGTGGTGAAGAAATTCAACCCACAAGAAAACCACTTGGAACTGACCAACTGCCCAACTCCTCCATTCYCTGTCTCACAAAGAGGAATTTGAATTGATTCTATTTATTAACAGGAGAGGAGCACACAGGATTTATTGATGCTCAAGACCCCTCCTTTCTTGTGCTCCTACGCAAAGCAGAACAAGAGGCATAACACGGTAGGCACAGAAAAGTCCTATGTAGACTCTGGTGTCTCCCAACATATCCAATAATGCATTCGGGTGTTACAAGGACATGGGAGACTGCTGCACAGATAGAGAATTTGTCAAAAAACTAGTGTATCAGAATCTTTCCCATAAGGTAACAGTGGAGGGGAGTAAATCACTCAAGGAGGATGATCAGTTGCTATCTGAATGAGCGTCCAGATGGCAGACTTGCATTGCGAGAGTCCTTGCAGCAACAGTGCTTTCAGTTGGATCGGGTGAGATACCACAACCTCCTGTTCTGGTGATTTCTCATAAGTCAGCTGGCCTGCAGTTCTATATGACCATTCCAGCACAGGTACTATCCATTTATATTGATTATTTTAAATGATGCACAAAATATCTCACTACTATCTATTATGCTATGTCCAAAAGAATGTCCTACATATAACTACAGAAATAGAAAATAATTTAGCTTGGAAGGGTCCTATAGAGGTTATCTAKCCCAATTCCTTGCTCAAAGTAGGTCAAGTTAGTTTAGAGTGCACAGGGAATTGCCCAGTTGAGACTTGAAATCTTTAAGAATATTTCTACAGCTGTAGAAGCATCTTATTCTGTCTATTTAAAATTACCTTTATGCAGTCTGGTCAAATCCTTCATCTACAGCAGGAAATGCCAGTGGTATTCATGGAACTGCTCCGGATTCTCTGCCAAATGATTTAATCAACACAGTGAAGCATACAAATAGTGATGATCAATTAATCTAGGCACAGCAGGAGACGGTTTGAAATTCCCACCTGCAAAGCTGTAGCAATCAGTCAGTTGCTTTGCTCTGAGGCAGGTAGGGGATCAGTCAATCACCTTGTCTCAAGTCAATCCATTGCCTCATCTGCACAGAGACTAGCTAGGAAGCTCCTGCATTGCCCCAATGACTAAGTGCATTGGGTATGCATACAGATACAGCCTTGATAGTGATCTACACCACTATTGTATGTATAGGGAGAACAAATTTGGTCATTAAATCATAATGATCATTTAAATTCCATAATGCTTGCCACAAGTGCTTCATTCTTGGATTTAGCAAGGCCTGCCACTTCCAGAGGACATTACTGCATTTAATGTAATATTAGCACACTGATAATTATAGAGTAAAAGGAATTTTTCCCACTTCAGCACTTCCATGCATTCAACCATGTGATATTTCCACATTTATGAAGCACGATTCTATTTATATTTTTAAGTACCTGTCATAGCAGTTTCAGCATCAAATAGCAGCTCTGCTGTTGTGAGAAGATTGCTGCTAATGGGAAATATTCCCAGATCCCTTGTGAATGGAAATGGCAAAACCCCGCGCTAAGCAGTATTACTACTTACTGGATGTACACATTTAAAACACTTCTGCCTCTCTAAAAAATTGCTCCTGCAGAAATGGGTGCTTTTAGCACTTGATGGCATCACCAGGGAATGATTGGGCTGCGCACACTTCAGCCATCCTTTCCTAGAGAAATTATTAAGAATTGATGTCTTCCTCAGACACCTGGCTACCTCACAGTTTTGATCTGTATGAATCTGAGCTAACACAACATTTCTGCCAGGGCACCAGCATTATCTTCCAGTCTTCCCCAAGAGATACTGGCAATAGTGGCACCTACTTCATAAGCAAAGAGCAAGAAACATCAGAATGCTAAATCAAGTAATCTTGTCTACCATGAATGTATTTTCCATATTACCATGCACATGTAAGCCTCATCTCCCAGTGCTCTAGTAATTGCTGGTACTCCAAATGTTCCATCATTTTTCCACTAATCTTTGGAAGGATTTTACCTTTTTTTTTTTTTTTTTTTTTTTTCCCCTTTTTTTTTTTTTTCTATATTTTGAGCCCTGATGACAATTCAAACAAAATCCTTGTCAAAGGAATTCTGGTGGAAAAGCACCATTAATAATCTAGACTAGCATGACATTTTCTGGCGGACCTGAGTATATACAAGTCTAAGGTATATTCCATAGATAGATACTCCATCTACCTCAGATATGCTCCCTAGAGGTGCTGTCATCCAGCCTCCCTCTCTGTGCCCACAGCAATAGATATTTATTGTCCAAAGGTAACTGTGTCATTTATAGCACAGTAAAGTTTAGTATATTTGTGGAGGTGCCCAGAAGCATATTCGATATATGAACAAAATTATCTGGTATTGTGGAGCCTGGACACATATCTTCATGTCTTCAGCACTTTTATTTCAGTTAAAAGGAGCAAAAACAGCAGCTATAGGGCTAGTTAACTAAATGTATCTGGTTACTTAAAGCCRCTAGGAGGCCCAGATCAAGCAAGAGCAGGGTAAGTATTTGCTAAGAGGAAGGAGGATTTCAAGAATGATCCTCCACAGAGCTGACACTGGCCAAGATCAGCATCTTGAAATGCAGATGCAGTATGCAACAGCATCACTGTTGTCAGGGATTCTTTGTCTGACAGCTCCTCAAGGAAAGGCAAACGTTCAGGGAAGCACATTGATTTTCTGGGATTACGTTTTTACTTTAGTTTTTAACCCTTAAATACACTGAAGGAGGCGAGGTAAAGCATGATCCTTAATAGGTACAAACTCACCTCTCAAACATTTTTTGGAGTCTCCTAAGAAGCCTTGCTGAGAGCAGAAGGCTGTTGGATGGGAGCCCTGAGGATGACTTAGAACATATTATTAGAACTTACATGTCAAAAAATAGGTGTCCTTAGGACGTCAAACTGGCCTCAGAGAAGTGATTAACTGGAGATAGATCATTATCCATCAGGATAGGATAGAGACTCTGAGGAAAACGGAGATGTAAGAAAACATTACCCATGAAAGATGGCACATAAGATCTTACCACCAGCAAGGAACTAGATTGTCATGCTGGCCAGCTTACTATGAATGCYTTCCACCAGTGAGACCGCTCTCTGGTAGTCTCTTTGAAAGGCTTGGGGTTTTTTTTCTTGATCACCAGTGCTGTCCTTGTTATCTCTTGTTAGTTGGATCTCTAATTGTTGTATCTTGTCAGTTTTTTTGAGCCCATAAGGCTCAAATTCCATATCTCTTAAGGCTCAAATCAAGCTGATCTTACCAAGCACTGTGGAACCATCATGACATTCTGCCAGACAAGCAGAGATGGTCCCTGGTCTATAAAGTCTCACCACTTCAAAATGTGAGCCATTGCAATTTGAAAAGGAATAGCTGGGTSTTCTGAAAGAATTTGAAGGATGGAAGAGTGGTTTCCTCTTGTTACCCATTTGATGCCTTCCACCCATAASAGCTGCCATGAATTTAACTCACTCATTAGGTGAAATAGAAGTATCTTGTCGTTGCAAAGATAGAATATAAACATACAGTAAAGGGTAAGAGACCACTCTGTACCCATACTGCTGGGAAATCATCTATCAATGCTGCAACACAGCTTTATATCCTGGCTAGAGTCCAGGCTGTGTTACAGTTAGCCCATTAGCTTCAGTTATGTGAGCTTGCAGCCAGCCTTCAGCAAGTTTCTGTATAATTTATCTCAGGATGCAAGCTGATATATACAAGGTAGTTTTATGCAGAGTTAGTGTTACCCAGAATATTTATTTTTCAGTTGATATATTGCCTATTTCTAGCAGGACTGCAATCAAGATCCTCTTTCACATGCCAGGAAATCCATGATGGGTTCCCCTATGTCAACAGCTGGGGTTCTAGTTGTATAGATGTGTCAAAATTTCCTGTAAAAAAAAAAAAAGACTTATGTTTGTACCAAGTTACATTTAGACCAGTTTCGTAAGAGACCCTGCTATGCTGGTCCCATCAACTTCAGCCTTTCTAGGCATCTTCCCTCTTTAGGAACAAGTGGACCCTCACCAGGRAAGCACGGGAGATGCTGAGAGACAGGTCTCATGCTGAAATGCTGGGTTCTGACTCAGACTTCAGCTGACTTCTCTACTTCATTGTAAATTTTTTGGCATAATCTGGGAAAATTCAGTTAATATCTCTCAGCATTTTAAGCTGGGGTTAACAACAATGCTTTATGAAGCAACCTGTGGGACAGTAAGAATAAATTCACAGATATTTGTGAGGCATTTAGACACTGCAGTGAAAGAGGCCATGGAAATGCCTGGCCAGAGCTGTCAGTTCTTTGCTTTATGTTAATATATTAACCTTCCCTCAGCAGGCTAGAGGCCCAAAGGGCAGCCTTCTCAGATTTTTTTTTTCTCTGCCTAATAATATTCTAGAYATCAGCTGAAATAACTGAGGAATAAAAGGCCAAAGACTCTTGAAAGGCTGAAAGCTGCTTAGGCTAAAAAGGAAATGGTTGTGAAGGATTACTGAAAAACTTAGTAGCACTCTTGTGCTTTCAGCTTAGCAGAGAAAAYCATGACCCACTCCTGTAGCAACCCAGAATGGAGAGGCTAAGAGGAGAGCAACATCTCTAGTATTTTTATTTTTATACTCACCAAGTATATAAAGAACATAACGATAATTCATGATAGTGTGGGGAAATGGAAGAGCAAATATTGATCAATTGCTTTTTTTAGAAAGARCTGTGAAGCACACATCACCAGAACAATCCCTAATAGATGAGATCAGAGAAAAGAGGTGCCCCAACTGCACGGTATTCATGGGAKTTAACTATCTGTGGATAATCCACATTACACTTTTTCACAGAGCTATGATCTGATATTTAATTTTTCCACCACATTGTGTTTTTGGCAGGCTTTTTTATTATCTCTCACAAGAACCAAATTGTTCTGTAGCTTTAGGATGACAAACTTGAACTCTGCTTCAGGGTAACACTGAAAAATGGAGAGAAAGAGACTTTAGTGATGAAGCCCTTATGTGTTGTTTTGCTACAAGACATGTATCATCATCTTCCCACACATTTTTTTTTATGCAAGAGATCTATGGGATGCTCAGCTTGGTGCTCCACAGCATGCCACCACCATCAGACAAATGACAGGAAATTGGCAGCACGCTGTGGCTTTGCTTTCTGAAGCTGAATGGAAAACACTGTTCACTACGGGCCTCCTGCCCTTCCCTCTCCACCCCCTCCTACAGCATCTTCAGGTTTTCAAAGCAGCTCTCAAACTGAAGAAAGCCTAAGTCCTTTGCAGCTTCAATCTAAGCTTGCCAACACACAACAAAAACTACCCGTTTCTGGGGGGTCCCGCAGGAGCCTTGTGGTTACCCTCCCCAAAATACACTCCACAGAGTATTTTTTTCTTTCTAAAGCTGGAAAACTGGGAGAGAAAGTACTTCATTAGAAAACACTGAGAAAAGCTAGGGTAGGTGGGATGTGGTCTCTCCTTCTGTATTTTCATCATARTTTCAACTAGAAACTTAGTAATTCATCGTACTTGGCCCTATAAATGACAGTCTGTCCCAAGCTGATCACCTTATAAAAGATGAATAATTACAGTTAATAGTGCCAGTGCTCTCAGATGACCCAATCTGTGTCACACCTATTGCTTTCAGTATTACAGCGACCATGCACCTTGTTCTTAAACACTTCATGGGCTATTAATGACATATTTGCAAAAGCAGTTCAGGAAGGCCTTGTATTTTGCCTCTTCCTGACTTGAAACGGTGATTAGCTGGAGTTGGAAATTGTATTGCCAGTGCAGTACCTCCAGTCCTTTCATCTCCAGGTTAGCAGTGCCTGCCCACCCCCTGGGGAGAGGTCTAGCTGTCTTCCCAATAAAGGTCAAAGGCACTGGGAATGCAGGTACTTTGCACACGGGCACTGTAAGGAATATGTTGGAGTCAAAACTCTCCTGTTTTGCCCTTAATAACATGTGCTKCACTGATTTCCTTTTGTAATGATCATACACAGCATGACCTCAGATATAAGCATCAGTCCTTTACCCTGTATTATCCTATCCAGTAGGATATCACCGCACAGTCACAGACAGTGGCCCCTAGGGACACTTCAAGACAAGCAAGCAGTTTGTCCACGTTATGATGAAGCACTTCAGCCCCAAAGGGGTGTCGATGGTATTTCTCAAGAGTGTATTTAAGMTTTGCTTCTACTCTCATGGACCTTTCAAGCTGCCTGTTTGCTGTTAGGTTGGTCATGGTGCTTAATTCTTTAGTATTGTGGGAACCTACATGTCTGGCACATGTGACAAGCCAATGTTCTCTTCTGAAGGACCTTTTCTGCTGCAGGTGAGATACTAGGTTACCAATCACAACTAACTCAGACTGTATTACAGCTGCCTAAAAGAAATGCTTGGGATGCTAAAAACGGCTCTGTTTAGTACTGAACAGCATAGATTTAGCCTTTACAGATTGTCCGTAGAGAGTGTTGTTAAAGCATAAATAAGTATGCCCCAATACACTGCATTTCAGCCTGGATAAAAGCTCTCCAAATAAAACGAGGTGTTTTGCAAAGAAAGTCTTGCAGGATAAATACCATTTACTCTTGACCCCAATTCACCAGTATCTTCCTGGGGATGTCAAATCATTGGGACCAGATTTAGACACTCGCATTCATGTCTGAGCACGATCTTCCCTCACAAAACGTTCTTGGCAGGAAAGCAAATAATTTCCAGCAGAGCTAGCTGGGAAAAGAAAAAAAGTGCCATTCAGCCTGCAAAAACAAGGCAAAACATAACCCTTCCAGCAAAGAGCTCCCAAAAGTGACCATTGTTATCACAATGTGCAGAACTCATCAACATGGTAAGGAAAAGCTTGAAATAGCACAGGCGCAAGGTCTAGATTTTAAAGCAAGGGTAAAAGTGCAAATTTYGAACCCAACCAGATGAACCTATGGTTACAGCACAGCATTTTGCCACTGTGCTGGTGTTTGAGATTTTCTGTCTATTACCTTGCAGGCAGTTTCACATGAATTTCACCGAAATAGTGAATGGAATGCACCATTGACTTTTATTCAGTTTTATTTAACAGACTCTTGCAATACACTTTCTAAAATGTACTTCTATTTTATGACTGTTACTTTCCTACACTCTCCTCCTTYATCTCTTTCCTACGAGATATTTAATTGTGTAGAAGAACCACTGTGATGTATTTAACTTTCATATAATTTCCCAGTTTGGCAATAATACCCCCAATTAACTACTATTCTCATTAACTAATTTACTCATTTATAATCAAGGGCAATGACTTTAACAGTTCTAATAACATGCCTTGTTAATAATGCCTTAATGAAGATTATCCTTATACGGCTTTCAGGAGATTCTCTTTTTCTTTCCCCTAACATGAGAAAAGGCATAGCAATGCAAAATAACTTCCTACTTCCTGACTGAGTGTTCTGTTCTAATGAAAAAGAAAAATGTAAAACTACTGTAGATTTTTAACTCCAGTAGGCTTTAGAAATTCATTGACTTACAGTAGGTGGAGTACATGATGCACTCATGGTTCTAGCTAGTCCATAAATCAGTTCAGGCTTCAGCTCTCTCTCGTATTTGCTATAATTAGCCACGAAGAGGCTCCTTTCTTATATTCTTATTTACTTTGAGGTGTAGGCACACTTCTCAGTTTCTTTGGATGCAGCGAACAGAATATTGTTAATTAACATAAGAAATAATGTAAAAGCGAAATGAAAAGAGCTAGCCAAGTCTCTATCAAATTAAATTAACATAGCAAATCTGAGAGTCTTCTGTAAAATTATCTAAGGAAACACAATAACACTGCAATCACTGAGCATATGTTCTGCTAGCAGTAGCTCTGAAAATTTAGCATCTAGATTAGGAAGCTAATCAGACAGGTTTACTAACGATCAACAAAAAGGATTTAGCATTGTCATTCTAAAAATAGAAGCACACACATACCCARGTGAAATAGAGAAGCTGCAAAAGAAAGTCTATATTTAAAGAAAAGAAAACAGAAGCATATGTCAGTGCTCRGTCAGGCCACTCTGGGAGTTTGAAAGCTGGAGAAATAAGCACTTACTGAGGGATAGCTCTATAGTGTATTTGAACTCATGGTGAAATGAATGCAACAGTGCATGAGAATAATCTCTTATTTTGCAATTTTGCAAAAAAAATAGACAGTATCCACAGGCAGATCTAAAAGCTTCTGGGGAATAGATATGTGTTTACTATCATCTGTGCAATGCACATTCTGTTTGTATAGAGACCTTCTCTTCTTTATAGAGACTTTTGATGATCTCTGTAGCATAAAATAAATACTTGGAGCCCTCTATCTTCCAGTATGTTATTCAGATCTCTCTGTACTCCCCATTTCAGTACTGTTAAGGTTTGAATCTTGCCTTCAGTGAGCAGCTGAGATTTTGAAGCACACTTAGGTGAGGAAAATAATTGAATCTCATTACTTCTGAATATTGGAGACATGGTACTTAATATGATAAGCATCTGTGATTAGAAAGTGAGAAATTTATCCTCAAAAGTCAATATTATTTACCAGCACCTGGAGATGTCAGTTTGCTGTGATAGGTTTTCTGTCTTATTTTTTGTTTTTAAGGAGTTGAAATTAGGAAGATGAAAATAGCAATGTCTCAGCAATTTTCCTATTTCAGRTAAGCCATGGCAGCCACAGTTAGGAAATGTCCTATATGAATAGAAGATTTCTCTAGCACAGAGATATATAGCTCTCTTCCATTATTCCAAAGGGTTTCCTCGTCATCAAGAAGTATATATGGATGAAACCTTGCTCCACTGAACTCATCTGTCATTTTCCTGTTGAATTCCCTGCACTCACTACTTCACCTGACATCTTACGATGCTTAAATTCTACTCAATTAAATAATCCATTGTCTTTATTGATAGGCAACAGGCATATATTTGTATTTTATATATATTGGGGTGTGTGTGTGTGTGTGTGTGTGTGTTTATGTTTATGTATAAAATCTTCCAACTGCATGCAAGTGATAAGAATCCATTGACCAAATTTTAGCAGATTCTAAACCATATGAGACTGTAGAACAGGGTTTCTAATGAACTGGTATCCCCTTGCTCATTCCTTAGGCCTTGAAACAATATAAAACATCTGAATTGGGACTGAATTCAACAAGTGAAGTCCCTGCCCTTTGCTGGGTACAAACTAATTCTAAATCACTRGCATGCCAATTCAATTCCATCACTTATTTATTTTTTTGGCTAGAAAAATTTAAAGCCAAAGTCAGTTATGCTACTGATATGGCGAGAGGGCACACAGGAAATTCTTTAAAAGACAGGTCTTGTGCGACTTGGCTTTTGCTATCAATCCTGTGTACTCTTAGTTTATCACTGTTTAAAAACCTGTTTTAGAGGATTTACCTTTTCTTGCAGCTGGTGTTTGTTATATTTTGCATGGATTTATGCCTTCTTTTACTCTGCAAGATATGTACTTTTTCCCACAGAGTATGTTACATACACTCAGGTGACTCTTGATCACAATTCTTTTCTCCTCAGTCAAATGTACGTAGGGTGTCTATCATCCAAAAAAAGGCAATTTCAATTTCTGGAATGAAAGCTGCTGATGGACATGATGTTGGACATTGTGTTTGTTGTTCTATGGCTAAAGCAGAGATAAGAGAAGCCACAAAGTAAGGCAGATGGAAGGAAGTACTACTGTAGATTGAGTTTAATATAACAAATCATGTGCATAAAAATATGCATAAAAATTTAAAGGCCAAAAATAGGGCACTAGCTGAGTAGAAACTCTAACCTTTGGAGCAGGTTTTTTTCATTTCTACAGTGAGGTCTGTATATTTACCTRGAGTTGCAAAGTAGATTTGCTATTTCATTTTCCCCTGGATACTAGAAAATACTGAATTAATTAATTAGAAACAATACAACTAGAAAAGGAGGCCAAAAGTATCCAAATTGGCCATACAACCATACTAAATCCTTGTTTGGAAACTTTAAAAAAAAAAAAAAATGATTCCAATTACATGTACAGCATGGTTTTGAAAGGAAATGGCCATTCACACARTTCAGATGCATTTGCCTCAAGAAACAGACAACCAGTCGGTCAACTTACACAATCAATTGCTTTTTTTCAAACACAGTAATGAAATATTTGGCAAATCTCCTCCTTGTAAAGGTAAGCAATTATTTCAGGTTTCAGCTTGCACTCATTAGCACACTCACTATTTAGTTACTGTAACCCATTTAGCTTCATGGGTCTGATTACCTTCATGTACTTCTTCAGCAGGGCAGCAGCAGAGGTGGGAATAGACTCCATCTCTCCTCACCGTTGTTGAAGCTGTTTGGACTCCCTAGTCCAACTGTTGTTTGGACTCTCTAGTCCAAACCTGTGTTGAACATTCACATTCTTGACCTGGATCACCATCTTTATCTGTCGAAGCAGTGCCTCTTTCCAGGCCTCCTAGGCCAACTATTACATCTTCCAATTTGTGACAGGTCTGAGGCTTTTGAAAAACAGTAAAAACCTGAGGAAGAAATTTAGAAAATGTGACACAAATTAAAGATTATCATAAGAGGCTGGCCTGGTCACATGTGGGGTATGCTGAGTATTTGTCAGGAATCTGGCTTTGCTCTTTTTGCTTATGATAGTATGGAAAAGACGAGCACATGACCCTCATGGGATCACAGAATAGCTGGGATTGGAAGGATCTCTGGAAATCATCTAGTCCAATCCTCTGATCAAGCAGTTWAAGCAGATTGCCCAGGATCATGACCAATTGGGTTCTGAATACCCCCAAGGATGGAGACTCCAGAACTTCTCTGGGCAACCTCTTCCAGTCTTCATACAGTTTTGCAGTAAAGAAGGGTTTTCAATTGGAATTCAACTGGAATTTCTCGTTTTTCAGTTTGTGTTCTTTGCCTCCTGGCCACTTACTGAGCACCACTAAGAAGAGTCTGATCCCATCCTCTTTATGCCTTTCCTTCAGCTTTTTGTACACATCAATAAGATCCCTCAAAGCCTCTGCCTTCTGGGATGAAAAGTTCCAACTCTCTCAGCCTCCCATCACATGACAGAGGATCCATTCCCTCAAAAACCATCATGGTCCTTCACTGGACTTGTTCCAGTAAATCTGCCTTGCTTGTATCCCTGAGCCAAAAACTGGACCCAGTACTCCAGATATGTCTTCATCAGTGCTGAATAGACCCTTGACCTTCTTGTGACTGTGTCCTAAAGCAGCCCAGCATAYTGTTGGTCTTTTTTTGCCATGAGGGAGCATTGCTGGCTGGTATTCAACTGTCCTCCACCAATTAGCAATAACTCAAGAGTATCCAGTTCTGCAAGGAGAGCTCTGGTGTGTTACTGCATCTCACTGGTTCAATAACCTGATATTATTAAAATTTCTTCCGACCTTCTTGCTATTAGACAATGACATATTTGATCAGTTATGATAGATGGAGCAGGTTGTTTGCTTAGAGTTTCTTTCTGATACTGGATTATATGGAAGACTGATTCAACCTGTATATGAAAAGAAAAGGAGGATTTTTTTGGATCCTTTCTCATTTATTTATTTTTATTTCTTTATATTCCCTACCCAGGAATGTCATAAGCTAGTAATATTCTGTGATTCTATTTCACACTTACTTAGCAATGGTATTGATGACTTACCTGTGGTAGCAATCAGTCCCCTTGAAAGTGTGTGATACATCCTGCTCGGGATGCATCCTCCTTTTCCTTACTTGAACAGTGGTTAGAAAACTGTCAAGGGCTCCACTGTACCAAAGAATACACTGAACTGAAGAGACTAAGAATTGCTTTTCCCAGTTCTCGATATTCTTCCACTAATTCATCCTTTTACCAGTTCTCTTCTTCCACATTTGTTTTCTGAGTCTTTTTATTCTCATTCCATCCTCCTTATTCCCCTTAGATTGCCTGTCAATGTAAAATTTTAACAGCGCAGTAATCATTTCTCATGCTTTTAATGACAGCTCATAATTGCTGACAAAAAGTGGAAGCAAACCATGTGAAAATGTGTATGCATAAAATTGTCATAATGTCATACACAATTCTGAGATCAGTAACGAGGAGGTTGGCCTTTGTTAAGATATCCAGGCAGCAAATCTATAATGGGAAAAAGAGGAAGAATCAAAAAAGAGAAAAATATAATAGAAAAATAATGGCTATGGAAAGCTAAAAAATGCTACTAAGGAAAGCTATGTAATTTTTCTAATGTTAGAATCAGGGGGAAAAATACTGTGCCCCCTGGGTGGCACAGATAACATAGCAAATAACTTTGGGAGCAACGGGCAATAAATGACATTTGTGGCACTTAATTTGTGCCATTCCACTATTATTCTGCAGAAGAGGTGGGGACTCTCCAGGGAGACGCTGCCTTTCTCACCACAATCCCTGGCCTCGGAAAGCAGCCTCTGCTGGGCTGTTTCTATTAGCACTGTCCCTACACAGGGATTCTTTGGATGTTGTGGTCAGACAACCTTATCTCTGCTTAAACACTACTTAAAAACCTCTACTTACATGAAACATCTCTGCTTACTTGCCAGACGAGRTGCCCACTCTCCCAAGGATCCTGTAGAAGAGAGAGATTTTATGAGATGTAAAGTTGTAGCTATTTCAGTGTTTCCTTTTGTTACTTCCATCACTATCTTTGGGCAACATATCACTATGCATTTTATAGACAGAAGCATAATGAAATTGCAGGTGTTGTACACTGCAGTGCTGGGTGCAATGTAATTCCATCTCAACTCTAAGATGTGCTTCAAAAAGGCTAGCTTTGCTAAGGATTTGGCAGATAGTTCAATAACCCCACACTCCCGCCTATCCAGCACCCTCCAAAAGGAGCTTACAGACTGAGGAAAGCAAATGTCAGGGGAATGAAGTTGACAAGGATGAACTTTTTTTTCTACTGCTGTGAGCAAACAAAAAAACGGATTGGTAGCGATTACAGCATATTTAAGCTTAAGTCATGAGCCACCTATATGTGCCAAAATCAAAAATGGCCCAGAGCAAACAAAGCTGAGTATCCAGTACTTACTTATTCCAAATCATCTGTTGTTGAAACCCGGTCATGTCTCCTGAGGTTTTTACATAAGTGGCTCCAGTAATTAGAGTTGCACTTGGCCAGCTGCCGTTTAAGTCTGGCTCCCCCAATTACAGAGGCCGGTCTGGTTTCCCCAAGGCAACAGCCTCATTAAGATGTCCATGWTGGCTTCTGCAGACCCTTTCTGACTTGTCATATCCAAGGTTGCCTAGCATATGTGCTTACCAGAATCACCAAGCTCATCACCAAGCTACATCAACATTTATATTATTTAGAATGTATTAATTTCAATTAGAATAATTGGGGAAGGGARGAGGGAGAATAACAATTTGGATCATCTGGTGATCCCTTCTAGAAATGTCAAAGAGGGTGATGTTTGGGGGCTTTTTGTGTTAAGTCTTTCTTTTTTAATTCTCTTTTTAAGAAAGACTGAGGGTAGTGTGAAGGGAGAGAGGTGCACTATTCCCAAACGGACTTTGGAGGCCACAGGAAGGAAAGAAGTGCCAGATCAGAAATATCATATGCCTTGACCACACCACTGGGAATGTGAGACAGATTTGCCTCAACGGTCTGTTTCTGTGCACGTGCAGGACAGATCTCAAATTTCCACAATCCCTTTCAGCCTCCTTTTTAAAAAGGTGTCTCACCAGGTTCCCTGTTACAGGACATTCTGGCTGGCACTGTAGGTAATTAGATGACTTTCAAACACTTACATCTTTGTCCTAGCATTTCCCATACTTAAAGCCTGTTCTCATAAATACTCCATTAACATTCTGTCTGCAGCAAGTGTCCCTAGTGACTTGACATTTTGGGAATAAGCAGCTTACGTGGCCGAAGATGTCAGTTAATTTTAGCAATGGCAAGATTAGCAATGGCTGTTCTCCCCATCCAAAAATATGGATGGAATGCTCATAAATTCAAATGTTAGAGGCTTGAAAAGGCCGGCACCTTCTCCCTCTGGTTCACAGACAGGAAAAGAGAATGGTAATTTCAATATGAAAAAAGTCATCTGCATACATTTGCAATGTGAGCTCCCTGGCATGCGTCCCTGCCAACATCGCCAGCTTTATTAGTATCTTGGTCAAATACTCAAATCTGGCATATTTTACTGCTTGATGTCCTTTGTCTTCAAATACTGTTGCTATGTCTGGCAACAACAAGGCAAAAATAATCTATTGCACATTTCAGAGCACTGCCTTCAGTGTAGCCTGCACTGCACCAAGCAGAATTTTACCTGGGCAGAAAGAGGGGAAATAAATAACTCTTTGTATTCCTCTGGTTTCTAGATCACTGGTGCTACCTTGGAATTCAGCTTGTGCCACACCACTTATGGGCATCATCCTTACAAAGAGCTGGGGGATATACAAGTACCTACTGTGAGGCTCTGCCCTTAGAGAGAGCTGTAACCACATACCCACATACATTTCTCCTGCCAGAATAACGGTTGCACAAAGGAAGTTACAAGCAAACATCCATGATGGTGATGGGGACCTGCAGCGTGCACAGCCTCCCTCATGCCCCCATACCAGACACATAGAATGCACCTTGCTGGAGAGTGCTGCTGCAGAGCAGGGGGGAAAGAGAGATCATTTTCCTCCCTGCCGTTACTCTATGTGTGAAAATATAAAGAGATTAAACAGTTCTCTGAGTTCTGGGACTGACAGATCTTGGTTTTCTATAGGTTCACATGGTTTTTACTGCAAGCTAAGTTTGCTTCATAACAAAGTGTAAATTTTGGTCAGAGCTCTGCCTGCAACTGGGCGGGTGTAATAGTAGGGAAATCTGCCTTGGAGGGTTCTCATTGCACTTACCTCTCAGATAAGTTCCTCCCTGATTGCCTTCTAGACCCCTTGTCTCTCTTTGTCAGATCTGGGTAAAATCCTGTGGCTGGCTCAAAAATTACTGTGGGATGACACAAACGCAAGTGCAAGTGCACATAAGCACAGTTTTCACAGGAAACCCAGTCCTTGCATCATCTGGATAAGTACTGCAAAAGAAAATACGTGAACTTCAAGTGGAGAAGCCTGAACAAAACAGACTTCCTGTCTGCAACTTTCTATCACTCTGTTTACCGATTTCTGGAAGCAGGTCGCTCACATATCAGTGCACATCCACCTTGTTCCAGCACCAGACAAGTACTTCCAGAGTTGGCAAAAACATTCAGCCCTTCTTAGCAGGCTCCCTGCTGTGAGCAGCACCCTTTTCTGCTCTTATTAAAAYAAAGGTTAACCTCCATCCAGCTCTCAAAGTGTCAGCTTATCACTGGCAAGTGGAAGTCTACCCCAGAAAGAAAAATCATCTAAACATCTTGATATTGTTATTTATGACACTCTGAGTTCAAAGAGCATTTAAGAGGATCCTGGGTGAAATCGAGTGTGTTTTACTTTACCTTAGCACAGAGGAACATGTAAAGCTAGATGGGCTAGGGAGAAGGCAGGATAAACATATCCTTGCAAAGCCAAGGTTCATTAAGCTCAACAAGCATCTTTCTGTTCACATCAGTGTGCTTTAAGTAAGCCACATGGAGCATTGTTGGCCACATCTCTGATCTGCTAGCCGTTTCCAAGCAGGGATGMTCCTCCTGATTTCAGTGGTGCATTGGTTGAAACAGGGTGACCCTGTTTCATACATCCAGGTTTCAGGGTTTAGTGGATASAAGTGATTATCAGTGTGCCTAGATTTTCAAGGCGAGAGAAAGAAAAGGCTGACCGCCTGTTTTAAGCTGTTGGAGAGAGAAGGAGCAAAACACTGATTTCATAAGGAATTCAGAGCATAACAAGTAGCCATTAATTTTTTTTTCCCTAGCTCTTCTTTAAGATCACCCATTGTTGTGCAAAACTCTTATTAAAGCAAGGCACAAAAGTGCAACCTCTGGCCAGTGTGATAGTATTAAAAGTGGATTCTGATGCTTTTGTTAAATTTCTCAGCATTCTTAAGGTGTCTGTAATGCTATAACTAGGTCCTCCTGCACTTGGGGGGAAGGTAAAGTGTGCTTTTCTGTTTGCTTCTCTATACTTCAGATATTGGCCATTAAAATGAGAAAGACACATATTCCTGAAGAATTTCTATCTCATATAGATCCTTCTCTCCCCACCTCAGTGCTTCTGCTTTCTTTTTTTTTTTTTTTCCCCCGAGATGCTAGAGGTTATTTCTGGTGAATGGGAGAGCCCAGGACAGTGCCAATCCTGAGATAAATTAAGTTTTGATGCATTACAATCACATCCTCATAGTACTGGGGTTTCTGAAAAAAAATACACCTCAAAGCATTTGGGAGGTATAAAAACTGACCTCTTGATAGAGCACTAAGGATCAGTGATACAATGAATATACTCACATGATCTTCCCCTTATTCACCATTTCAAACTGCCCGAGGATATGTCTACTTGAGACAAAGGCCTTACCAAAAATATCTTATGCCAGCCTTGGTGTCGAGTCGGGGAGACTGGCCAAAGGGGAGCTCACGGCACTGGCTTCTGGGGTTTTGCTGCCTCTCAGATGGATTTTTTTGCTTGTATCCTACTGCTGATGCTGACTCCCTTCTGTCTCCTCTGACTTCATCCTTCCATCCTTCCCATAACTTTATTGCTTCTCCCTGGGTGACAGTACTCGCTAATGCAGACTGCTTGTCCTTCTGACTGAGTACTTCTCTGTCCCCACAGAATTATGAGGACTTCTTTAAAATCAATTTTCCTGCTTACTATTGACCTAGTAATACATCTGATCTCCATTTTGATTCCTAGAGCAATTCCTTTCAGCCTTATACCGCAATCCCATCAGAGTTGAAAACATATCAGCCTTAATCTGAAGATTGGGGCAGGCTAGACTAATTTTATCAAGCTATCACAACTCATTCCCTTCCTTCATGTTTATAGATACAAATAGAGCTCTAATAGTTACTCTAAAGCTCCCAAATATTTCATCAGATTTAGAAGTGATGAGTCAAAAACTGYGAAGACTATATAAGGTCCTTGTGTATTTCTTGGGCTGAGACTAACTCTGGAGTGATAAAGTGGAATTCTAAGAGAGAAGAGCTTCCCTTTAAACATGGTTCAGGCCCTGCTGTAGTGCAGATTTCCCAGTGCGTATCAGAAAGAGGGGAAGTCACAYGTGTATTTCACCACAGAAACCTAGTGTACAGTTAGCAAAGCAAAATACTGTGTTTCTGAGAGACTGCCATTAAAAGGCACTACTGAAAACTGCAGTGGTAGGATGGATGGACATACAAAAGCTCTAAAACCWTGTAGGCTTTACTGATAGCTTTTATTTCAGGATGTTCTCAGTCTTTTCTTATAAATGAGAGATTTACCTCGTGACTTCAAAGAAAATATCTCAGTCAGACTCAATCCAATGATGTCCTGACGTTTCCCTTCTTTCACCWGTTCATCCTATTAGGTCAATGGTCTCTTTTATGATGCTGTGGATCATTTCAATGACATTGCTCTTATTCCTTGGCACAACTTTTTCAGTGACATCTTTGACTTCGCACATTCAAGGGATGCAACAACCATGAATTTCTTCATGCTTACAACAAGATGAATACTTGAACATAAGCTACTTTTCCTGGTATGCTACATTTGAATGCTCTTTCAGTTCCTCCTGTAA
Source organism: Nothoprocta perdicaria (assembly GCF_003342845.1). Taxonomy (NCBI): domain Eukaryota; kingdom Metazoa; phylum Chordata; class Aves; order Tinamiformes; family Tinamidae; genus Nothoprocta; species Nothoprocta perdicaria. The sequence continues at coordinate 1,486,274 of NW_020455644.1, forward strand.
TCTGAAAATAATAACAAAAAGAATCATTTTTTATAAATGATTTTCTCAGACAGCAATCCATGAATTTATTCACACCTTCAATTGTGTATATGAAAATTCATTGGCGTATTGCTTTCTTTTCCTAAGATTCTTGCAAGACAATTCATATTAGAGAGGGAAAACAGCATACATCACAATGAGCTTTAAAATGTTGCTGTTCAGTGCTGAATTTGGGCTCCTTCTCATGGTAACCCATCGAAAGGAAAAGAGAAGCATGAGAGCAAATACTGAAGGCCAATTTTTTCATTAAAATTCAAGTTACTACCAGTATGTGTAAGCTGGTAAATGTATGTGACAGCAGACATATACAAACTAGGTAGTTAACCATATATGCCTCCACTCACCTGGATCATCATGCAAAAATGCATGTACATGCAGAAATAAAAATACATTTAACTATCCAGGGCCTATGACAGAATGCAGAATGACTGAAGATTGCTTTGAAAARATCAATTGAAATGACAAGGTTGGTCTGATACTTCTAATTAATGAAACTTCAAGCTCAAAAAACCACTTGGTCTCCTTGGGTATGAAAGTCCAGCAAGTCTCAAGTTGTGATTGTTAGTCATTTCTTAATGCTTAAAGAATCACATTTTGCAACAAAGATTTTTGGGTTTTTTTTAATGCGTTTATCTCACCACCACCAAACGGCATTGTACTGCTTTCAAAAAAACAAATTACTTCTGGGAGCAGAACAAGCATAAGTAATTTCAGCCCAAAGGGTAATTTTGGTGGAAAGTTTTATGCAGCTGAATGGAAGGTTTTATCATGAGAACGTTTTCACAGCTATAACTATAATGCAACTTTGTAATGAATGTTAGAAGTCAATCCTTCATTACCTTACAAACAATAGAAGCAAAACAGAAATTCTCCAGGTAATTTGGATTTAAGACACAGTGACAATACATTTCCATCACTCCAATTTAGTTTTCTTCCGCCATCAGGTCATTACCTATTGAATGCAAATCTGGAGAGTGTCTCCACAGCCACTCTTTGGGAATATCTGGAAGTGCATTAGCAGAAATCCAACCATTTCTGTTACAGTAAGAAGCATTAATCACTAACCCTCATATGAAAGTATTTGATGATGGTGTACTTAGAGCCTTCTTCCTAAGAGAGAAAAGAGGAAAATGACTGTTACGTTCTTAGGAATGTGCAGAGAGTCACAAAGGTCTCTTTATAATTCATAACCACATAATGGAAGGCAGCAAGTGAAGAAAAACAACGTATTTTATTTATCAACTAGAAGGAGATTTCTTTCCAGAAAACTACTTTGATTTCTTTCTTTAGCAGGGAGAAACATATGCTCCTCTGCTTTTCATTTCCTGTAGGCTACTCAGGACACACACTGTGTGTCAGTTCATACACACTGAAGACACAAACAAGTGCTACTTTTTAGGCTTGATCTAGCGAGGGAAAAGACCCTCTTTCAGAAGATAAGTGATGTGGGAGAGGAGGTAGCCATTACCTCTGCATTAGTATTGCCCCCTCTGGTACGTAGTGCTAGAGTGATGTGCAGTGTGACGCGAAACCCCCCATTGYCATTATACTGATCTCTGGAGTCTTCCTGGGATCCTGGGAATGGAAAGCATTCAGAACCCACAGGAAAACCTTTCAGATGACTCCCTGTAAGTGCTAGTTTCTACTTCCCTCCACACCTCAGGCTGGAAGAAAACACCTTCGAGAAGGATTTGCATCGTGGTATAGAAAATGAAATCTAGGCAATACTGTAAACTACTGGCAGAAAATATGCTGTTTCAGAACTGACTGATTAACTTCAGGATATAACCATGCTTAAACTATAGCTTGCTTATGAGAAATTAATATTTGCACCCTTATATCTCCTTTCTAGTATAAAGATGAGCAGGATAAACATCAGAGAATTCTATAGAGCATGATATTAGAATCATGAAGTTACCTTGTTTTTTTCACGCAGAACTGCAGGTTCCTTTTGCTAAAATCCAAACAACTGTCTTTATTGACCAACTTGATAAAAGAAATAAGCAATTTGGAAGATAACTAGTCATTAGCACACAACAGCAATGCATTTTCCTAGCTGTGCAATTTTATGTGATTGTGTGTGTGTGTATATATATATATCCCGAATAGTTAAATCTATTCTGTACTTCACTGAGTGAGCTTCTTCAGTTACTAAACAGACTTGAAAAAAAAGAAAAACAAAAGCATTTTGCACCTGAGTCACTTTAGGAATTCAGACTGGTGATCTGTATTAAAGAGGGGACTGTAGACTGAAATAAGAGAGCTCTTAAGATTAGAAGAGTATTTGGTAGTAATATAAAACTTAATCTCATACTAAAACTGCACAGGACAGCATTTAACAACCAATACTGAAATATGATAAAAACACCTAGAATAATACCAGATTTGGATGAAGATTTGGATTTACAGACCATCTTTTAACCTGCCTGTTGTTCATCTTTTCTGTCACTTGAATATGAATCAATAATGCCATTTATCATCATGATGATCCCAGTTCACTGTAAGAGAATGCCTTTCCATCATCAAGTCTAATATAATGCAATTTCCAACAGTCTCTTGATAATATTAAGTTCATAACAGATTTCTGTGTCAAATTATCTGCAATTGCCGAAGTGTAAACACACCTAGATATCTTCCAGAGCAGAGATCACAGTTATGCAGCTCAAATTAGGACATGAAATTAGCAGTGGATGACCAATAAGATGAGATATGTTCAGTACTAGTAGGAAAAAGAGAACCTGTTATTATTACTTAACTATTACATTTTTTGTTGGGAAATAAAAGACAAGGAAATCATGTCAGTAGCTGCTCTTATCACATGACCAGAAAATCTTAACTGATGCTACTCTGCACTTGGTCAGAGAGATTAGATGCTCTCTCAAGGYTCAACTCCATAAATTATACAAAAGCTTAAGGAACATCTGCATGTATATTCCAGGGATTTGTTTTGATGATCTTAGTGTCTTCTGCAGAAGCAGCTTATGGAGCAAGAAGCGGTGAGGAGATGAAAGCTGACAGGAAAAGGTCTATAATCATTTCACTGCAGAGAGAGTAAAATAAAGAAGTCTGAAGSAACAGTATGAACTGATCCAAGTTTTCTCATTTATTAGAAAGCAAAGAGGAAGAAAAACGTTCATAAGGCCTAGAAGTCAGGAAAATTGTCTCTGCTGATCCAGGGAGAAATCTGCTGGCATACAGAACCACTTTACAGAATTTCTGTCAGGACATGCCAAACTCCAGAAAAGTGCCAAGACTTGAAGGGAAAACTTTGAAAACCTTGTAAATCTAGATGCACTAGTGAGATCTAGTGCAGCAAACACCCTCCAAGGGCTCTGAGTGCACCAGAGCAAACTTCTCCCCCTTCTGAGGTTTGCATGCAGCCAGCTCTGACATGGTGCAACTGCATAACACTGGATCGCACTTCTGTAAAGATGCTAAGTAATGCAAAAGAACTGCAAGGATCCTCATGGGGAGGCCACAACCCCAATGTCTCTGACCCTTGGCTCARGAGTTTGTTTGAGCTCAGGCTCTTGTGTCTTGCTGACATTGACCTTGCCTTGTGGAGATGACATCCTGACTTGGTCACAGACGTGCCCTTATACTTTAGCAATTTGGAGATCACCAGACTGTGGCTGATCCTGGTGATCTTGACTGGACTTGATCTGATCCTACTGCTCRAGGACTGGGCCCTTGTTTTGAGGTCACTGCTTTGCTTTCATTACTGTTACCCTGGTTGAGCTCCCATCTCTCCCCCACTTACCGAGCACCTGACCCTCACTGCTGCCCAGCATCTCCTGCTATGCAGACTTTCCCACTTGCCTCTGATGTGAAGCAAAAGGAGCAGTGACAGAATCTAAGTAGAGATGCAGGGGCAAAATGATGCCTGGTATTCAGCAAAAGCAAGGTAAAGTTCAACAGAAATTGAGACGAGCATAAGGCAAGATAATGCCACCTCTGGCTTAGAAAATAACTCTCAACACTTACAACAAAATAATTATAATTACTTATGTGAGGCTGTTCATCCTTCAGTTACAGACAGCCCAATTACCGCACACTCTAGTTTTAGCCTTGAGCTCACTGAGTCTGCAGTTGAGCTGTACCAAGGAAAAGTTTCTTCAGAGCTACGTTTCTTTGGCATTGCCACTGTACGGCACAGAGCTACTGTCTTGTAAGCCCGCTGTCTTCTCATCATGCATCTCCCATGGAAACACCTCTAATTCCAGAGAATAGCTATTGTTTTGCAGAAAGACATGAACTCCCGGTGATCATAATACTGACATCACTGCAGTTTATTACCCAAACAGCACACTCAGTGGTCCAAGCAGAACACCCTTGACAGCTAAAGCTGACAAATGAACATTTCTGTACAACACCATCACTGTTATTTGTATGGTACCTTTACACATTCAAATATTGGCTAAAAGATGCAATATAATCAAATCACAGCCCAGGGGTCAATACCAATGTCTTTGCTTCCAGAAGATCAGTCACTCAACTACTTTACTCCTCAGCCTATGCAATAGTAATAAGAGAATCTTGGATTGTTTCAGAGAAGCTATTGAAATAACTACAGAAAGGGTTCAGCAAAAAAAATGATATAAAGAACAGTAACACATTGCCAAGACCAGATGGTATTCACTCAAGAGTTTTGAAGCAAGTCAAGGATGAAATAGCTGAATTGCTAAGAGAATTATGTAACCTTTCATATAAAACAGTCTAGGCTCTTAAGCCTGGAGGGTAGCATATGTGATGCTGAGGTCCCAGCGGAGATTTACAGAAACATCAGACTGATGTCCATATTGGGCAAACTAATAGAAAGTATACGGAGTAAGGAAGAAATTGCATAAACATTGTATCAGAAATAATCCAGACAGAGTCAGGGCAGCTTTACATAAAGGATGATAAGTTTGCTTTTTAGTGGAGTCTTGTGAAGGTGTCAACCAGATTTCAGAGTAGAGTGATCAGGCTGTAACTTGTAAGTGTAATTCCAAAATGCTTCCAGGAAGTCCCCGATCTGGAAAGACTTAGAAGGAAGTGCCACATATGTTTGCATTTTCTTTTTCTTCCTTAAGCACCTGCTTATAAATACTTTTGATAACAGGGTATTAGGTTAGAAGGATAGTTGGTCTGACCAGTCATTAAACTGGTCTTATCATATTCTTATCAGTCTGACTCATGGAGTAAGTAGATGTTTTCTAAGCTTTCAATGTATAAAGCACAGACCCAAACTGGCAGTTTGTTTCAGTYTGGCTCCCAAGGGTATAGCCATCTATCACAGTGATAGCTTTCCTTAATTCTRAGAACATTCAAGAGAGACTGTAAATCCCTTTGAACACGAGCTCTCTGTGCTGGAATATGAAGCTTTCCTGTGGAAATCACTGTATTTCTCCAAATGTTGTGCTCGTGCTAAAGTGTCTTGCTCACTTCTGCGTCAAGAAAATTCATTTCTAGCAGCCATGGGCTCCAGGTTCAAATAAAAATTACAACAAATTTCTTGGGTAGAGAGGAGTTTTCTGGGAACACTCTGGAGTGATTTAGCTCTACCTGAATGTCTTGAGACATGATAAACTTAGTCTCTTCAAACTTTCAGCATTACTATGGAAATCAAAGGGGATAGAAGCAAGAGGGCAAAGAAAGAAAATGCTAAATCTGCATGAGAAAGGCACAGAGAACAATAGAGATATGTGGCAGTGACTAGCAGAAAAGGATCGGTATTTATACAGAAAAGGACAACGGAAGTTGAAATCAGTTCAAGAGCTTTCAGTCAAGATTCGTACCTTGATACAGAGTCAAATGCCAGTACTCTTATCTCTTTTTAATTACATCTGCTCTGTTAGCTGCTATTTGGATGATATCCCCCAGAAATCACTCAAACCAGCTGAGCTGAGGTGACATTAGCATGAGTTAGATATATGACTCTCACCAAATTAATACAGGCCAGGGACTAGTTCTCTGTTGAAACCAGTCTCAGAGAGAAATGAAAACTGTCCATAGATGTTCATTATGGTGAAATACAATCTGAGCTTCAGGTAAAGTTAAGAGCTTACACTCTTCCAAATTCAAAATACGGATTTTTTTTTTCAGCATGGCTTGAGTTAGTGGTGGGAGGGGGTTGTGCATTAGGATGGTGGGTCAGAGAAAGTGAATCTGATAAATCTGCAAGATTTACATGACTTCAGTGATGAACAAAAGTCTGTTGAAGGAATTTTGCTCCCCTGCTACAGTCATCTCTACCCTGTATATTAGTGTCCCTAGCATACTGGCAAAGTCATGAGTCTTCTGTGAACAGATCTCTTAGCTACTGGATTTCAGTCCCTTTCTCCTAAGGGCATCTAGAATCCCTTTCTCAGGAAAACCCTCTACTGACATTATGGCAAATTCAGAGATGATAAGGCTGGGTTTCCTGCAAAACACAAGGCATTTTCATGATTTCTGATAGATCTGTGGTAATAAATTAAAATTCAGTATCTAAAATTATTTCTATTCTCAGCTTTCTGCCCTGCTGGTATCAGGACTTGCCAACTTAATAATAGCAACCTCACAGGAAACAGCTTCTGAACCACTGCAGTTTTCAGCCCAGCTACATAAAAGTGAAGTAGATTTACCTACTATCTTCCATCCTTCACCAGTACTTTTCATTTTTCCTCAGTAGTTAATTTCCTTGGCACTGAATGAACTCTATTAATCACTTCTGGCCCATTTGTGTCTGTTCTGTGCTGCAGGAAATCTGACTTTTAATTACAATACTTTCTAGCTGTAATATTACATTGTCCTGAAGCCTGACAAAGGAATTCTTATACATGAAAATGTTGCATTATGACTGACTTTGAATGTCGGCTGTAGCTTTTGAAGGTGAAGTGCAACAGCACACGAAAGGCAAAAGGAAACCATACTTACTATTTATCTCGGAGTTTATTCCTAAGGCACCGTGAGTGGCTTCTATTCTGCTACTGCTGTTTGCCTTCAGCTTTATTATTTGTTCTTCTGAGTCCTCAGAAGTGTTTTTAATCCAGGCCGGAAAAAAAAAAAATGTGAGGCAAAACACAGGTTGTTGCTGAAGCAGTTACCATATGTCCTTACCAGGTCCAGGAATCAATGAAGTTGCGTTGAATTCTGTGACTGAAAGACCTAGTCCACCACATCAAAGTTATATTGGGCCACACAACTGTCTAGATTGCCTGTAATTGTATACTATAATCATGCCTTGAAAAAACTTCAGGTAAACATATTTTCTTGGGTTTTATCTATGAACCTGGGTCACATAGGTATCTTGAAAAGGAAGAAAAGAACTTGAGAGCAACCTCATAAACAACCTTGTACCGAATCCCAAGTGAATCTGAAACCATCTTCCAGTTAACCTCTAAACTTCAGTGTCTGGTATCCAACACACAGCARTCTCCTCAGTATATTAATCAGTGGCTTTTCTGCCTTGTGTTAGTGGGCTCAGTGAAAGGGCACACAAAGTGTGCAGCCTATGCTTTCTGCAGAGTCTGTCTAAGCACCTTTCCTGCTAGCACTGGATATAGCTGAGGATGCAATGGACAGCTGAGACATCCAGAGTCTGCCTGGGCTTAAGCCATCTGGGCAAGATCAATACTCATTTCAAACCAAGGAAAGAAAATCCTGTCCATATGCTGTTTAATATGGATGTATCACACATGGCAATCTCTGCCCCAGGTGTATCTGTGCTGTTAGAGCAAACAGAGTATGTTTCTGATTAACAGCTCATTTTTCTCTCTTAATTACAACCATGTACTTTGCAAAATCACTTCAGAGACCATTTTAGGAAAGACAGAGGCAGGACTGAAAAAGTTGATGCTGGCTACCCGCCCACACAGTGTTTCTTCTGTGTGCCTGCTTTTGGAGCTACGGATGGTTTGAGCATTGCTTGCAAAAATAATGCTACAGCAGCACAGAAGATTAGATTGGACACAGGTCTGAAAGCACACACACTCGTGCTGCTTGTTGAAAGTAGCATTTCTAGGAATGGAAWGGAAACACACTACACAAATTTCTGGGGAAGAAAAAAAAAAGCTGGGCTTGTTTGATAATCATAGAATCATAGAATGCCCAAGGTTGGAARGGACCTCAGAGGTCATCGAGTCCAAACCCCCTGCACACGCAGGGTCAATAATCCATCACAGTTTTCTTCTTAGTCAAAAGACAGCCAGAAAAACAGCCACCAGGGATGTAAGAACAGTCAGAGAGCCCAATCAGATCCAGAAGACGATCATCAAATGTTGCTCAGAGGTAACTGTCTCCTGCTGCTGCTATTCCCTTTTAATCTATGTTCTAGGATATGTTGCTCATGCTTGAGTTAGAACATGAGTTCTCCCCTTCTTGCTCTTGGGCAGAGCTTCTGAACWTGGCATACAGAAACCCTCTTTGGGGATGGGAGAGCTGCCAGTTATCAGCACACAGCTACAACAGAGAGCCTAATCTCGCCACATCTYGGCACACAAGTGCCTCCCTAGCTTCAGAGTGCAGTACTGCAGGGATGCTGGAAGGAGGTCCATGAGAAAAGCCTTCGAATTCAAAGAGAAGCAATGCTAACAGCTTTTTCTTGACAGTTTTCACTTCATATGTGTTTCAATATTTTAAAGAGATAAAGAGAGAAATYTCAAGGATTTCTTTTAAGGAATAATCATATTTACACATATGTATCTATAGGTGCATGATACAGGTTGTCAGTAATGCTAATCTCTTTACATCCTCCTTCACACAAAATCTGTGGTATCCCCATCATTATCTGAAGTAACCACTTCAGACAGCATTTGTCACAGTGAAGGTTAGGTTGTTACAGGAATTACACAGTTAAACTTAACAGAGCCTATCTCAGACCAAACACTTAGAGGATATAATCTCTCTCAAGTTTTGGATTGGATTCTACTGTGAATAAGAACAGAGACAGTAGAAACTGTTTGCAGCAGCACAACAGCCATTCAAATCCAGATGTTTAAAAAAAATCAACAGTGTAGTTTGCTCATAACAATGGTTTGAAAAATCTAACAAAATCTTATAATCTTTTAGAAAATATTTTTGTACAAGATAAAAGAACATAAAGACCAGTATATGTTCCTATTACTTCTGCCTTTTTGTATATTTTAAGAAACAACTAAATAACAACAACAAAAAAAAGCCTTTCAGTCTTCATCATTTTTGTAGGGGATAGAAGAAACAACATCATAAGCAATAAAATATTTTCTTAACCACCCAAAGGCAACAAAAGTACATGTTTTGCAAGTAAATAATTTTGTCAATTTTTTTATAGAATTACAGGTTCTTTCYATGTCATTGACTTTACAATTGGCATTTTTCAGCACTTCAGAATCTTAAACACCTTTCTTCCCAGTAGGGAGGGAAATAGATTCATACCTGTTTTGCAGAGCTCCAGAGAGATCCAGAGGTTCACTGAAGAAATCAACTGCAAAGCAAGGACTTTTTTGTCTCTCCCACATCACAAATCAGTTCTTTAACTTAATCTTCTTGCTTCGTTTTCAAGTACTTTACTGTAAATCTTTTATCTAGCTTGTCTCTTTCTCTGCTCTTTCAGAATCCATTCTACAACACCCAACATGAAGGAAATGTTTTATGAAGTTGCATACAGTCATGGCTTTTGTGACAGGATCCTAGCTGAATCTCTGGAGCTTTGAGGAAGATCTACCAGTACGTTCCTCAAAGCAAACATCTCTCAAGCAATAAAACAGAATTCTTTTYCAACTTTCTTTCTAATGGAACAAATTTCCTGAATTGAAACCAAATATCTCCATCCACTGCCACTTACTGTCCTTGCAGTACAGATTTTTTCCTCCTGTACTGCTCACAGTCTAGCAACCAAAAGGGACTTGCTTGGGATAACAGAAGCAAAGATTGGAGGTAGAGTGAGCTCCWGTCTGACATTGTTCTGGGATCATGACTGAGTAGGTCTGGTAGTATCTTTTTCCCCAAGTAATCTTGTAGTTTTCATTGTGTGTTTCATTCCCTACAGAGCTAGACATTAAAGGCCRGTATGTACTCCAGAAACATCACACTGTTTCTTCATGCTTCCCTCTTACCCACTAGCAAATATCTTCCAAGAATCTTTGGCCCTGCATGCAACATGGAAGCTCTTTGGGGCAATAGCTGTGTCTCTTATGAAGCACTTCTCATAAAGCACTTGAAGACATTGCCTCTATACCAGTAATACAGTGTGTTGACTAGACTTCATGATATTTGCTTTTGGTCTAGATGTAGGCCAGACTCATGCAAAAGACTGAAGTCTAAAGTCTGAAGAGATGAATAAAGTTTTACTCTATTATAGGAAAGACTTAAAAGTTGCTTAAGCAGAATGAAATCTGAAAGCCTGTCCCCAAAATGGAGTCATAAATGCAGTTTCTGTATTGTCTGTCGGAAAAGGATGCTTTGAATGCCACCTGCATTGTGGATGCACACACAMGTGCTTGCTGTAATTCCATGTTTACATTTTTAGAGGCACTGAGACATGTAATAAGGGCTATTTACTATAACAAATTTAATTCTCATAGTAGATTCAATTCTCACAGTTCATCAGATCACTTTTGTTTATAGAATTTACTGTAAGTGACTGATAAGGAAAAAAAAACACAGCTTAGTCATCAAGAATGAGTAGTTAACCCTGCAAAATTATACTCAAAGCAACTGACTCAGCTTTGGCTATTGCAGCGGTAAAAACAGCACATCAGYCTATCTTCTACTGTGAGTGGTAAATCATCAATCGCACATAGACCTCGAAAGTGAAAGAAAATATGGTCTGATGTATCTGATCACACATTTAAAGTGGTAGAGAGAATGAGAGAATTGAGTTGGTCTAAAACAGAAGTCAATGCTCAGTTGCAAACTAAATTAGCAACTTCCAATGCATCTGTTACTTTATTTACAAAGGTCTCTGTGCCGTGTTCACTTGGCTCTGTTGATTTTTTGCTATTTCTTTTCATGCTGGGATTTTCTGAGCCTTTAGATTCTTATATTTCACTTCTTATTTCCCCAAAGAATTCCTGCTCTTTTTTATATTCCATTTTAAATAAAGTCCCACCTACAGCACATTTTGATATTTCTGAGCTGTCACTTCTACCTATGATTCATTTTTGCATGTTTTGTCATTCCTAATTTTATAGTTTCTAGAAGTGGCTGAGGAAGATGGCAGGTGATAGAAAGATCTATAAGAGAGAAGGAAGAAAACATCTTGTATTTCTCAGTGAGCTAAATTGCAGGCTCTGACATTTTCAACAGTCCATATGGAGGTGATCAAACTGTCTCCAAAGGACAGCAAGTGCTTCCCCACAGAGACTGTAATATGCATATATAAGACACTTCAATCACTTACCTTCCTCTACTGCTTGGCATTTCTGCGTAAGCTGTGGAGCTTTTTTCTATAATTTGGGATCTTTTCAGTTCTTCAGGGCTGGACAGGGGAGTTGAATCACTGGGCTGGTGGGGATGGGAATGGTCCCTATTTCCCATGTGGAGATGATCCAAGTTACATTTGAGAATTATTTGTTTTATTTTCACTGTAAAGCTTTAAAGAAAAATTATTTCATGGAAGCATAAGAATCTCCTGATTAATGCATCCTAACTGACCAAATAGTTTCCAAAACTCATTTGTGAGTGGAAATCAGGTAATAAAACTTAAGTGTCCAATATCTAGAGAACCAGAACATGAAAACAGGATACTTCAGACATTAAGAATTATCTGGAAGTCTTGCAATAGCCCTATTATGTTGGGATTGTATTAGATTCATCTTCTTTTCTTTCTTTTAAACCAAGGAGTCTCTAATCAGAGTCTCACCTGTTCACATCATCTTGCTGAAATGAAATTATTTGAGTTCTTTCATCTCCAGTTTGATAGGACACTGACAGGCTGCAATCAAGCCATAGTAGCTTGAATTCATGAGTCTGAACTCATCAGCTAGTGTCACGGCCATGCCATTTTGCTTTTTAGATGTAAGCTGTAATGATGATTGCTTAAACTTCACGTTCCTTTCTTCACTTTTAGTTATTATATACCTTCTATTTTCGACCCATCTTGGACCCATTTCAAAATGAAGTGTAGGCAGGAGTGTTGTTCCCAGTTTGACATGCGTACACATGGTACTTCTACTGCATCCTGGTTTGTACTATTCTAGAATAATTAATCAAACCTGGCATCTTTCTGCAGTACGGAGCATACAGGGACTGCTAGCATCAAAACTCTAGTCAAACCAGTTTCTTTTCAGGACTATTCCCACAGAAGTTAATGGGAACCATTTTTTCCTAGCACTTCTGGGAGTCAGTCTGTTCATTTGCTGCTTTCATAGCGTAAAACTTTAGAAACTGAACCAGTTAGCAGGTACCCCCTAGTTAGCACCAAGACATAAGAGTTTATAGCTGCATGGAGGCTCCCTCCTTGACCACATCTGCAGAGAACCAGCCCTCCTTCTGATGTTGTGACACATGGGGCAGTTCTGATCTTCCAAGCAGAGAGCTGCATAGAAGCACTTGAGACAAAATTGCTTCCAGGGATAGAAAAGGAAGGGAAAGATCCAAGCTATACTGCTCCTGTAGAACAGTAGAGACCTGCTCTCTGCAGGTAACTGCCTGGAGTACTCYGCTGACTATTAAGCAGTATTAAGTATTAAGTATTAAGCTTCCAGCATCTTAACTGGTTTCTTTCCACGGGCTTTTTCTGTGTAGATGCACTATTGTTAGGGTCTAGCATGCACATATACCTGTGTATTTGTGTGTGTGTGTTCTCTCAGACAAAGAGATTCGAGAGATCTCTCTGAGAAGTTCTGCAAAGTTCTGGAAAGAAGCTCCTCAGAGTCAGATGTAGAAGAAGGACACGACAGCTAAATTCATAATGTTGCTATGCTACTTGGGAGGTAGAAACCAGGCTCTTTAAATCCTAGCTATTGTCAAATTCTAGTATTTTTCATCCTGATGAGGCAGTTGTTCAGTGCTGAAAAATAAAATTAAATTAAACAGAAAAAATAAATAAGGAGTTCTGAAATATTTGAAAATTGGGTCTCTGAAAACTAACCTGAGTTTGGGGTGAATTATTAAACCTGAAACCTGCTACAAAATGGAAGCAGCTGAATTATTTTTATGTATGTCATCATATTGCAACAAATCCACAAATTCCAGGAAAATGCCACTGAGAAATCAAAACTAGCTGAGCATGAGTATTTATGTCCAACTTTATGTTTGGCTTTCATAGCTAGGCTTCCATATCGTGCTTATTGTCACAGAGAGGAAGCATCAGACCTGCTTAAACCACCAAAATTAGTTCTTACACCAAAAAGCCCAGTGATGTTATAAAAGGAGAAAGAACAAGGGCATGGGCTATGAATTCAGGACCAAATATGTTTTGGCTTGATTCAGAAACCTGTCATTTATCAGCAGAACTCTTGTGAGATTAATGACATACTTCTAATGGAGAACTAGTGTAATGGAGTGATAAAGTACAGCAGAATTTGTACGCTTTCTCATCCTCTGTTTATATACTTCATAAAAGTTCAGTATATTTTGCTGCAGAACACCAATTACTGGAGATGATTCCCCTTTTCAAGATAAAATTCAGATTACTTTCCAGGAAAATCTCATTCAGTTCTGTTAGGTGACCAAAGAAAGTGTTTTCGGGGAGAGAAAAATACCTAGTTCATTTTGGCTTGCAGAGAGTGTGTCAATATGATGCAGAAACATTATTTGAAAAGAAACAAAACAAAACTCAACTCCATTTTCCAAGGCTTTGATGGGGAGGATGTGCCACTACAACCTTTAAATGTCTGGCTGCCTTTTCCTCGTCAGTGAAATGCTAACTTATAGCAAGAAGCACCTGCCAGAAACCTCCAGAGAGCTACCTATCTAAAGATGATATGTGAAACATGATTTGTCTAGCAGCCAGTCTAACTTGGTCGGTAACGCTGCCATTTCTCTTTTTTCCCACTTTATAGTGTATCTGTCAGCCTCACAGGTGCCTTTGCATTTCTGCTCCTATCTTCCCATCTGCCCTGCACAGGCAGTTCTTTAAATAACCATGGCTGTTATTTGGTGACTTTTAGCAGAGAGAGACGAGCATAACCGGCAATATATTTCCCAGTAAATTCATTAGGCAAGAGGAATACATTTCTTCTATTACATCAGCCCTTACATGCAGGACCATCATTTCATTTTCCATTTTAAATTTAAATCTACTTCAAAATTTTCCATATCATATTACATTAGACCCTGTCTTTCTGTGCTAATTATWAATGGCAGGAGGAAATTGTGTGTAGCAAGCTAATGGTCTAATTTTAAGATATGGCAGGGCAGCTAGAAATCAGGTTTCTGCCATGATCGTTAACCAGGAGTATTTACTTTTATCAGATCAAATCCTGAGCCACCCTTCCGGAATTTCAGCTACAGAATGACTGACTCTTCCAGTCACTTTAGCAAAGACTGAGAAATCCTCCAAATCCCACTTCCTGGGACGTTGTGTTGACCAGTTGGTGGAGTTCTCTGCTAGCATCTGGAAATACCATGGTCTCTTTTCAGGGGTCTCAGCATGTGATCCATCCTCTATCTTGCTCTGTGGGGATGGTAAGGATAGGCAAATGAGGCAAAAACTGGGGACTGCAAAACTGCAAATTGCTACGATGTGCTGGCAATAATGGCTTCCACTTAAAATAGTCCAGAGAGCAAGACTGAGGAATAATCTAATTCCCTTCATACTTTATTGGATGCTGAGGACATTAAGTCAGTAAGGGAAGGCATTAGGGAAGGCAAAACTAAGTATTCTTGCCTGTCCTAGGAGGCAAAAATTGCCAGTGCTCTGACTCATGTYGCCTGCTGTCTCGGTGCTGTTGTTACCTCCACTTCCACGTGCACAGGGCAGAGGAAAGAGCTCTCCTGGCATGCCCTGCACTGGCAGGTCCTGCTGGCACAGCGGGGTAAGAAACACAGCCCAGGGTGTTACATTTCTCAGGGAAATGTGGATATGCTCCCGGCTGGTGTATTGAATGSCAGGGAGATTTTCTAGCTCCAATTGCTCCTTGGTGGGCACTCCTGCCAGCCCTGACCTTTCCAAGGCCAGCTCTTCCAAGGCCAGGGCTTGCAGAGCTGTGTAGTGACGTACCCTCCTCGCTGCCAGATACCTGTCCCTGGGGTCATGTACAAGGGAGCTGGCTCTTTCCTCTCAGGACTTGGCCTGTAAAACTGTCCACATCTAATGTGAGATATTTCTCATGCACAATCAGCTACCTTATAATCACCTCCAGGTAAAGCAGATTAAAGTGAAAGGCAGATTGAAGTATTTATTCCCTATCTAGAAAACAAACAACCCAGCTCCAAGTGCTTAGAAGACTAATAAATTAAAGAAAAATCTGTATGATCCTCTGCCATTAAGATCATACCAGTAAGACCCATCTCCCCATATTCAGTTGATTATTTGCTCCCCCAGTTCACTTTGAATGAWACTTTCTGGTGAAGTGTGCTCACTTTATTTTTTTCAGGCAATRTTTCCTTTAAGATCTTCTAGTTTTATCATTATCGTGTCTTCTTTTTGGGTACCCACTAGATTTATTTTCTGTCTTACTCGACAGATAACAAGATGAGAATTAAAACCAGGGAATGGAAATGTTACTTTAAGAGATCAATCATTATTTTCTGTACTTGTATGGCCTAATAACAACTTCTTGACTGGCTGAAAAGCACTTCTCTCCTTCACATAGTCTCTGGAGATTTTACACATAGAGTGTGTCTTCATTTGTTGCATCCTGTATCAATTTAGACATTAATAAACACASCTGCTAGAAACATCTATAGCACCTTACCAAGACTAGACACTGAAGCAGTCAACCACTTTGGGGAAATAATAAGCATGGCCTGACTGAAGTCCAAATCTAGCTTTGAAGGGAACCATAAAATCAATAGACAGTGTAGGTCTCACATACTCCACACTTCAAAATGTTCTATTTCCTAGCATGTGATATGGATATTCTGCATGCACAGCTCAAACTTTCAGGCCATCTCCCTCCTGTGCAAACACTTTTTGTCTTTCATGAAGCCTGCCGGAAGCTAACAGCTGCTCTCTTTCCCATCATTACTATTTTCTAAGGGCCAGATAGAACTGTATGTTTAGCAGCAGCTCTTCTCTACTGTGGCTGCTCAGTCCCGTCCTTGTGCTGCTGGCACGCATCACAAGATGTGCTGGAGAACTAGATTATGAAACRGATCCAGGCTAAAACTATCTTCAGCCAGCTGTGCGGCCAGTTGTGCCAACACAAGAAGAGGAAGAGCATAGGAGTGAAGGTTGGGCAATAGGGCTCTTTAAGTGGCACAGGCACCAGACACTTATGTGGCAGTCTAGGGGTCATCACCTCAGACAGTGAGCACTATGCTATRTCAAGGAGAACCTCTCCAATGTAAAACATAGGGGTGTTTAGTTCATAAATACCTATGTCCATTCACTAACAGGACAAAGGAGATAGAGTCAAAAGAAGCTTTGAGCTCCAGCCATGCCAAAGGAGCAACACAATGAGCAATAACTAAGATAAGAGAGACCTAAGGAACTGGAGAGGAAAGCAGGAGCTTTGAGGAACAGCATTAGTTTGCCTTCAGTCTTTAAGAAAAGCGTTTTTTTAAAACTGTAAAAGCAAGGGGAAAGGAAGTCTGTCCAATGTGAGAAAAAGCTTTCTTTGTGTCCATTCCAGCATTATCTCTGCTTCGGCTGAAGGTTGTATCTATCCAGTGCACAAACTCACCATTGAAACCTGGTGACACAGACAAGTGAAGGARACTGTTCTTGGGCTTCGTCACATGCTAGGGCTCAAAAAAAAGATCAAAGCATATTTATGGAAAATAACATTAAAGATGCATATATACTTCACACAAAAGTAAGAGAACTACCATCTTGCTTAGTTTCTAATGAGAAAAATATCTGGAAAATCTTGCTGAGGTATAGTAGGTACTAAGGTTGAGTTGTTTGGAGGTATGTTTGAGCCTGCATGGTCTTTGAAAATTTACCTTAATCACATAAATTCCTTTTCACTTCTGCCTGGCATAACCTGAGCTCTTCCCAGTCAGGCTGCAAACCTTCTACGCTCTCTGATCATGCAGTATCTCTCCTGCTCTTCACTTATTTACAGCTGTTCAGCATCCCCTACAATACAAAAAAAAAAGTGTGTTTCTGCCTATTGAGTCTCTTTCTTCTTCCTTCCTGATCTATAGCCCCTGTCTGCCTTGTGAAATGAAACTCAGCAGCTTAGGCAATTTTTCTCCCTATTTCCATCTGCTGCTGAATATATGTGTTGTAAGTTTAGAAGCTATGAATGATGAAGTATATGCAATCTTAATTTAACGATAGCTGGTTGAAGAGTGATGGCTTAGAAATGAGAGCATAACGGCCTTTGAGTGGAGTGTGTAAAGGAAGTGAAATTTTGTGTCTGAAGGTCTACAGATTACAACAGACTGAACTTGGGGACTAGTAAAGATTTGAAAGCATAGAGCTGGGATCAAGAGACCTTTGGAGATCTGCAGGGAGAGAAAAATCATTTCTCTCATGACCCTTTGGCACACTGACCTGTATACTAAACTTTAGATGAAAACATGAAAGGGCAGAATAGCTTTTTCTTTCTGACTGGGTTCATTCTTCTCTAACTGGGACACAGCTTCAGGTCATGGTTATATCATGCTCTAATCTAAGACAATCTTTCAGAAATCACTAGAAGAAGCATGTTTGTCTGATCCAATATCCACTGATTTGGCTTCAGAATGTTCTATGTGAATTCATTAAGTTGTGTGTTCAAGATCACTAGAATTATTGGTCATGATCCAATAGACGTCTCTGGCTCACAGGCTAGACAAATTACACTCAGATAGATTGGCATGCCTCTAATTATAATCTTCTACTTTGATTTATCAATGGCTCCCAACTTAGAAACATTAATTGGGAAACCAGATAATCAAATGGATCCTAGGAAAGAAACTTCCCTCAAAAACAACAACATACAAGAACAAAAATACAACAAAACAAAAAACAACAACAAAAGAGAAAGTAAACTGAGTTTCAGTGCCTAACTATGCAATGACATCATCATCACAAAGATTAGAGAACCTATTTAAGACAAATAATGATGCAGACAAACAAACGAAAAGCATGCCTAATAGTATTTATCATAAAAAAGACTCTAAGCTGCACCTTCATGGCTTCCTAAAACAAACATAATGTAAGGCATCAATGTTTGGCACGTGACACTAAATAATTAGGATGATAGTATTTAGGGACACAAGAGCATAATAACAGGAAGAAAGGATGATAGATGTCACTGTTATCATAAGCTAYCCTGCTGCTGGCACTTTCTTTAGCTTTCTGCTCCTGGCAATGGATTTTACATCCTTTATACAATTCTAATTGCATTAAGAGGTTTTAAAATATCCTCTCAGGGACAAAACTTGAATTCAATGAAAATGTTGTTTATACTGCCAAAATGTATAATTAAGAACAAGATCTAGCTGTCTTCTGGGAAATGCAGCTCAACAGGCCAGTTCTGAGATCTGCTAAGCTGTTCCTCCTGCCCCATGTCTCTGCTCTGCTTTTACCACTATGATGCTTCTGAAGCAATGAGAGCCAAAACTTCACTGGGCATTAAAGAAACAAATATTTTCCCTGTTCTTTCATTTGAAAGGGGGGGGATTTCATAGGGAAGGAGAGGGAATTCATCATGTGTCCCTAGTACAACCCTGAATAACTGCTTCCAACCCACTGTTTCCACATCAGCCATTATTTTATTCATCTTTATATTCCCCCTTCCGTCCTCACTTTTCCAGGCTAGAAAGTTGCAATTCATTCAGTTCAATTATGCACAGAAGCTGTTCTACACTCTGACAATTGCTTTRAACTGATCTTTACCTCTTTTAGTCCAACAGCAACTGGAACATGTGAGACCCACTTGAGATCCTGATATATGATGCTGCTTGRTTGCTTGAGGAAGAGAAGGGGGACGATGTGTTGCTCTGTTCAGCACCACTGCATCTGGGATGACTTCTTTCACTGCTGGAAATACAGGAGCTGAAAACAAATAGAAGAGCTAATGTCCCTTTTTTCCCCCTTCCAGATCTCCAATCTACTTCAGTCTCTTCCAGACTGCAAACCTACCTGCTGCACCCTTTCAGAATAAGGCTGATCACAAGTATAGCCAGTGCAGCTGATAGTCAACTGTGAGCAGTTTCAGTCACTCTCATTCTCTATATAGTCCACAAGAATCTCGGGAACATGGAACTGAGGTTGTCTGGAAATTRTCAAAAAAATTGATTCCAAGATCCATTTCCAGCACAGTAATAGCCCATTTATGCTTCCATCTTGCATGGGTACAGTGAGAGCTATTTTGTTCAGGTACATTTGCCAGCATCTAAAGACCCTGGGAGTTTAGGTAGTTACTTACTTTAGGTCTCCTATCTGAAATGTTATCATACATACAGATATCCTCAGTAAATAAACAAGTTCAATACCCAGCATAATACCTAGTAAGATCATATCTTCATGTCTCACTGAAGAAAAGAAGTCAATTCTAATTTGCCTCATCAGGAGAGCTTATCTATACTTTGCTTTATTGACAACCCCAAAGTTTGAAAAAAATGCAAGTTACCTTTATACAAAAATGATATATTTGACCTCAAAATAGAAAGATGCTTTAGTATGACACTGTCAGACTCCTGCTATGGCCTCTTTTTGACAATTGGCAGAGAGGACTCCACATATTAATTGATAGAATAACAAAATGGTTGAGGTTGGAAAGGACCTTTGGGAATCATCTAGTCCAACCTTCCTGCTCAGAGCAGTCAAGCAGAGAGGGTTTCAAAGGATCTTCTCAAATCAGGTTTTGAGTAACTCCAAAAATGGAGACTTGACAGCCTCTATAGGCAACATCTATGAGCAACCTATTCCAAACACTTTTTTTTTTTCTTATGTTCAAATGGAGTTTCCTGGATTTCAGTTTGTGTCCATTTCCCCACTGGAAAGAGTCCGGCCCATCTTTTTTACTCCTTCCTCTCTGGTAATAATAGACACTGATAAAATCCCCTCTGAAACTTCTGTTCTACAGGCAAAATGATCCAATCATTTTAGGCCTCTTACAGCACAAAGTACAGAGAAGCTCACAGAACAGGCAGACACAGCTTCCAGCTTACCCTGAGGAGTGCACACCTACAGGGACAGCAATATGAGTGAAATGCAAATTAAAGTAATCAGAACAAGCAATACTAAAATGAGAAATTAATTAACATAAGGGGGAAAAAAATCTGACAAATGTCTCTTTATATTCAAAAAAAATAAAAAAAAAAGGAAAGATGCAACGTCTCAGAGACCTAAGAGGTGTCTTTCTGTGGCAACCTAGAAATATTATCTTCACAGATTGTGCTGTTTTTTCTGCTTTCACAGCCACAAATTCAAAATGATTCCAAGAACCTTATGCCAGCACAATGGTTTTCTGCTCATGTGATAGGCTGATGTCTTTCCTCTCTTTGAAGCTGTGCTAAAAGGTCAACAAGCTACACAGACACACTTGGCAAGTACCTCTTCTCCACTGGCTAGGGTACTAGATTAATGCAGGTGACTAGACTTTTTTGCTCCTGAGCTCTCTTTGTTCCATATATTAAATTTTCCATTGCATTTCATCACTATCTCCCTATCTCTCTCTCATATAATTTCTTTCATAGTATGCAAAAGCAAAAAAAAAAAAAAAAAAAAAAAAAAAAAAAAAAAAAAAAAAAAAAAAAAAAAAAAAAAAAAAAAAAAAAAAAAAAAAAAAAAAAAAAACCAAAACTGCATTCCCATTTTTTCCCTCCAGAAATATATATTCAGTTCTCAGGAAAAAAATAAAGAGTAAGAAAGAAGGAAACATACACTCATGACCGAGAATATGCACATATGTGAACATTTTGATGGAAGATATTCAGATACTGTGGTGACAGCCATAGTAACAACACCTGAAGAAGAGAATACAAAATAATAAAATGAATATATGCATTGCCCRGAACCTTATTGCTTTACCCTTGCCATCTTTTTGTGATGGAATCCCTATAGAAAGTTTTAAGTGGATACCTATAGCTCTTTTGATTCTCAGAGAAGCCATACCATTACAGAGAAGTTCCCAGATTCCTCATGTTCTACAAGCTTTGATCTAGGTGAATGTCTTAGTGCTGGTGACATTGCAGCAATTCTTGTCTCCCTGAAGGTCCCCTCAAAACAGCTAATTGGGAGGTGACAAGTCTACAATAGCAGGTTAACGTGAAGATCCTGGAAGTGCTTCCAAGCTCTTAGTTTCAGCATCCCAGTTATCTTTTTGAGACTACACGGCAGGACCATTATCCCACCTTTCGTCCTCGTTTCCTTACAACACAGCATGCCATTTTCTAAATCCAAATACTCAAAGACTGTGGAGTGAATTATAAAACGTTTTCACTGCAGATATTGCCAGAGACACTGACCACAATGATATTGCCAGACTCAATTCACAGAAGCCACCTAACTGTAAGCAACACTGACTTTGAGGTGACCCAAAGCTACAGCGTCCTGTGAACACCTCAGTCCATCCTCTTGCTTAATACGTCCAATTAATATTGGATTATAGCAAATTAAAAAGGCTATTCTGTGCTTAATTGCACTGGTAGCTCTTCAGACTTCTCAAATGAAAATCAAATACCAGTTGCTATAAATTGTCGGCTGACAGCAAGTTGATGCTATGCGCACACATAAAATGTTAACCATGTTTATGTTACTGCTTTATGTTAATAGCTATAATAAAAGGGCAGAGACAGAAAGAGAACTCAAATCTCTGGAGTCCTAGGACAGCACAAGGAATGCTTCTCTCTTTCAGGGTTTTGCTTGTGCAGGAGGCCCTCATACACTGTAGAGCTCCTCAGTTCTGCTCAGGCAGAGCATGAAGGCACAGCCATCACACTGCATGGTAGCTCGTTTAAGCCCTCTGATCAGGCACTGCCTTCTGCRCTTGGTGCTTCCCAAAGCACAGGTGACAGACATCAGTCTATGTCACCAGCTTCAACAGCATGGATCTCTTGGCAGCAGCAGCAGTTCAATAACGAGCTAGCAGTAAAACACTCAGAGACAAAGTGTCAGAGGCAGTGACAAATGGCAGCAAGGTTCCCTTAGCCGTGACAAGGTCACACCTGCAAGGGCACCTTAGTTGAGAGCAAACCACAAAAGCCTGATGCAGCCAGGGCGTCTCCAAAGAAAAGTCAAACAAAGGAACTATAGACCTGTATTTGTTCAGAACAAATATAAACTCTTTAGGTTACAGAGGGGGTCAATGCATGCAAAATAGTGACAGGTTCAAGCCTCCAGACAGGAATCCAAATCTGGTTTCAATTTAGATTAATCCTCTTCTCTTCCTCTTTCCTTTCCTTTTTTTTTTTTTTTTTTTTTTTTCCCCCCTGCTGAAAGAATGTTTTTTGGGGCTTCTTCAAGAGTTGGGGGTTGGCGTTATGTCTAGTGACATACCTGGCAAAGTAGAAAAGTTCTTATCTAAAATAGCCTGGAAACCTACAAACCATTCTCAGAGACATTTCAACTAACTGTACTGATTGCCTTCTATCTCACAAAACTGCTGGTTCAGAGGTCAGTATTTTCAGGGAAGCAATCCTAAACTGAAAGAGAGTGTATTTATCGTAAAAAGGCCTTCTGAGGAAGCACTGCAAACAAAATTCAATGAAAGCAACAAAGCACTGATATCCTGAATACTTTTGCTGCTTTTGCAAAAGAGGAGAGACTCTTCCCTTTTTTTCCCATATGCAGAAGCAATGAGCATTTACTCTTCTTGCAAGCACTAACTCCATTGTTGCATAGGAATTATTTGTGCCTTTTGGACTTAAACCTCTTCAACACAGACTTGCTTTGGGCTGTTGCCAAGGCTTTAATGAAAGTCTCACTACAGCAGCCACACACAATCATTTCGTTTGTGCTGTGATGCACTCCCAAATTGAGCTTGCTTGACTGGCTTGGGCAGGGGAGAGAATTCAAAGCTTGCACTTATTTTAGCATTTGCTTATCTCTTTCCTGGGGTTTGGGTGTCAGTTATTAGACTTTTCCGGTGCATTCCTGCTCTCTCCAAAGGTTTTTCTGATTCCTTCTGTCCATTCACTTTCTACAGTTTTCTATAGATTTCCAGCTTCCCGATCCTCCATATTCAGCTAGTTGGCAATTAACCTAGAAAAGAACAAACATCAAGGAATTATTATGACAGCAATAAATACAATCAGACCAGTGGATGGCATCTCCCTTCTTGGCTCCCACCTGCAGTGGAACAGCCAGTAAAGTAACTCTCTACATGAAACTCGCTGATGGAAGATATAGAGAGCTCTTGTGCCTGAGTGTTCTGTATTAAGAGTACACTGGAGCAGGTACCAAAAGTACCAAAACTGCAGGAAATGTG
This sequence comes from Nothoprocta perdicaria, assembly GCF_003342845.1. Classification (NCBI taxonomy): domain Eukaryota; kingdom Metazoa; phylum Chordata; class Aves; order Tinamiformes; family Tinamidae; genus Nothoprocta; species Nothoprocta perdicaria. Next base: position 1,509,730 of record NW_020455644.1, read on the forward strand.
GATGCCATAGGAAATCAGTTCTGGGGAAAAGACCATTCAATTCTAACTCCTCAGGAGGTGGGAAGAAACCAGACCACATCGRTAAGGAGGGATTGAGAGACTCAAACGTCTGTGATGCTGTTTTTCTGAAGTGCTTCTCATACCATTGATAGGACCACACAGCACATAGAGGTCTTGTTAAGCCAGCTTAGGGCATAGTCAGAAGACAGTAAAAGAAAGAGASGATTTAATTTATTGTGACTTGAGGTGTCCTAGGACAGACGGGGTCTATGAAGAAACTTACATGTCTGTCTAAAACAAGAGGAATCATCTGACCACACTAGAAATTACAAAGGTTATAAAATAGTTTTTTTAAAGTTAAGACTTCAGAAAAGACAACAGGTATTAAAGAGAACACAGAATATATGTAACATATATTCTAAGGATGAAGTCATTAAGCTAGAGATTATATTTTCACAAGAAGTTTAACAGAGATGTGGATAAAATTCTAACAGGAAACAGAATAGAGTTTCAACAAATAAAGTCTCTGTTACAGTGGATCTATTAAAATAGGTCATCAGCTCAAGACCACACTTTTATGTGCATTGCAAGGATCTAAAAATATATGGTGGACTGGAAAGCTTCTTTATGATAACACTGATAATTCAAAAACTTGGTGTAAGGAAATACATCTATGGTGCAAGCTGCCACCAGATACCATCTACTTATATAATGATTTATATCTATTATGTCTATTATATCATATTATGTCATTATATTCATTATATCCTATATTCCATGTCATTTGCTATATAGCAATAACATAGTATATAGGATTAACATAGTATGCATTGCCATTTGTGAAGAAGTTACATATTAATGAAAACTGAGAGTGAAATAAGAGAAAAATACAGAAATATTAACAATGTTACAAAGACRGACAAAATCCATACAGACTAAAATTTCCATGCCTGAACTGAAAAGGGGTATTATTGCAATATTCTTAACCACTCAAAGAAGTGGCTGGTATTGTTATATGCTAAAGAAAAGTAAGGAGACTGTAAGGGCAAGAGACTAATAATGGAAGAGTTTTATCCCCATACACACTGGGTAAATGTCAGAAAGCAGCATAACATAGACGATTTTACACATATTTAAATTACATTTTCTTGGAACAACTAACATCCAGGAAGAGGTGAAGCAAATTTTCCTGAGCTTCTTGAATCACTGCTGTTTTGTTTCAAAATTATACTGATATAGTGACCACAATTATGTGAATTCAATGCATTTTTTAGAGAGAATAAAACTATGAAAAGTCACTGAAGGTTCACTTAAACTAAAAAAAGGAGAACTGTATAAAAATAAGGAAGCTTATTAAAAGATTAAAGGAACAAGTCAAAGGATGAAGTGTTTGGTGTCGATAAAGACTTTCTTTCAGGGAGTAGAAACAGAGCAGAACAAGTTCAAAGGAAATATAAACCACTTTCAAAAAGTTTTTCTTTAAAAAAAAAGAGAAAAACTGACACCATAATAAATTACAAAGTTTAAAAGCAAAAAGAAACAACTTCAAAAAGAGAAAATCATAACCATGCCAAAAACTAGCATTTAATCTTGGCATGTTAAATTAAAGAACATGGTAGAACATTAGCAACCTGCTAATGGCTAATAACMTCTTTTTTAAGTACATCAGAAGCAGGAAGCCAGTCAGGGATTCTGTAAGGCTGATGGGCAAAGAGGGTGAAGCAGAGCAYTCTTGTAGGTCGATGGCTGAATGAACTCTTTGCACTGGTATTTGCTATGGAGGACCTGGGTTAAGTTGCTTCAGCCAAACACTGCTCCGCAGGGACAGTCAGAAGCAATTGGCTCCTCCAGTAGTTGAGGTTTAGAAAGAAAAATCAATAAATTCTGCAGGTGACATCCCTGAGGAATTCTAAAGGAATTTAAAAGTGAAGATGAGCTATGAAATGGGAAATGTAACCTCACAYATAAATCAGCCATATTTTCAGAGGAATGGAGTATCATCCTCTGAAGACAATTTCTTGAAAGATTTCAAATAAATCTAACTTCTTTCTCGTGAATTGGCAACAACTACAATAGACAAGTGAAGTCCCTTCAAACCAGATGTATTCCAAATGTATTCTGCTCATCTGAGCYTTCCTGTTTTGTGACTCTTTCTAAATAGGGAATTATCTCAATAGCTACCCGATCTACATGTTAGGTTTCTAAGGCTTAACAAGATCTCTCACAAATAAGGGAGAGTCAATACAACAGAAGAAACTCGTGTCTCACAGGCCTTTCAGAGTTCGTTAAAGGAGCCAAAATACACAGGAATGAGAGAGATTCAGCTGGCATAAGGTACTTCCTTTTCCAATAGGTTTTTGAAGAGTGCCTCATCAYAGACACTTTAATGAAATAAAGTTGTCAAAGGAAAAAAAAAAAGAGTGATCTTCTCTTGGAAGTGTCCTATTGTAAGCTTGGAAGCAAAAGGTAAGAATGAATGGTCAATTTTCAGAAAAGACAAGAAAAATCTCCATCACCACAGTTATAAAGTACCTGGAAAAGGAGGTGATTTATAATACTAGCAATAGCCAAGGTGAGTTTCTTCTGGATATTGGAGACAACACAAAACTTAAAAATGTATGCCAAAGAATATGCTGGGAGAATTAGAAAAAGCAAAATACTACTATCAGAAAGGAAGAAGAGACCAAAATCAAAGCTGAGTTGTATTAAGAAGAAAATTACTCCTTGAGAAATTTGTATTTAAGAAGATATAGGGAGGAGATCCCTGCCTGTCTCAGGCCATCCTTTTATCTAAGAATAACCATGGAGAAAGATGTAGAAATGAGCATGAGCATTCACAAGAATTAGACCTGCAAAGCACAGGTTTTCTGTTTTGAACCCTGTAGTTCTGAGGGGCTATCTCATATTTTTAGCTCCTGATTTCTATTTCTTACCTAGACTGTCTAGCCTTGGTTTGGTCTGAAAGCTGCCTTGTGGTTTTTTTCAGTAGTTAAGGACCCTGTCTGGCTTCTCAAGGACTTCAGTTAGCCTTTTTTGTTTCTTGCCTGCCTGTCAAAGACTGTCTCCTTGTCCTTGTGTCTTCTCCATCATTCAGTGAGTTGGCAAAAGGAAGGGAGGACCCATGTAGCAGCAAATCCTACAGCCACCACCTCAGCTGCTGCAACAACATCTTGGTGTCTTTTTGACTGAGGAGTTGTCTCCACTTCTACAAAAAGGATGACTTTAAGGGGGAACTGTGAGGAACTGTGAGGAAGAAGTATGGGGAGGATAACTGCTGGGATAGAATGGGAGAAATAGATCTGTTTAAACAAGGAGATTAGAATAGAGAGTTAGAAGGGAGAAAGATAAATTCTAAAGAACTGAGGTATTGGTAAGGGAGCTAAGGAATTAAAGGAATCATGAAGGCAATCTGATGAAATTTGAATAACTGCATACATCAAAATTTCACTGCTTCTGATGAACTCAGCTGTATAACATAGATGGATAACTTCAGGAAAACTTTTTTAAAAGAAAACTGAGATGTGATAGGTACAATACTTACAATTAGTGAAAATAATGCCTGGAGAACCCTTCTCTGATGTTTCTTTGATGTTTAAAGCTCTCTAGTAAGATATATTTAGGCTCTCTGCCCTTATGTTGCCATGCAATACTATTTTAATTTCCATGCAGTTTTTCTTAGCAGCTGCTGTCATCTTATTTGATTTGATGGCTTTTAACTTCTTCCCTCTCCTTGTTTTCCTTTCCTCGAGATTTTTGGCTTTGAAAAATCAGTCCATAACGATTTTAGTCTTTTCCAATCAGAAAATATTGATTTTCTCTTTTAGAGAGCATGAACAAAAATACAATTAAGAAGTATAAAAATAGCATTTGACAGAGCATGCCCCTCTGCACGTGATTTGGTAATTTTCTTAAGGATTCTGTTTATGCAGCTTAAAGACTGCAGAAGTACTGACTAGCGGAAAATGGTCCAATCTGTCATTTTATATTATATGGTAAATTCAGAACATCAGCTATGATAATTAGGCTGGTTGTGGGATTAGTTAATGTCTCTGTTTTGGAGACTGCTGATGATCTGTTTCCACAGTTCACAATTCTATGCAATGTTTCATGTCTCCACTTTTCACTACATTCCCATTTACTCTGTCTTGCTGCTCACATAGCTTGTTCTTTTCCTTTCTTTGATTGATTTTTCCACGTTCTACCTTTCATCTATCTCAAGCTATTGTGCAGACAAGATGTTCTCCAGCCTATACCTGTAACATCTAATGATTTTCCCATTCTTACTGCCTATCRAATTTTCAGCATGTTTTCTTAACAACTAAATACAAAGATCTTTTAGTGTCCTTGTCTCATCAGTGTTTAAATCTGTAGAGTATTCCCCAAATTAACCCGATCTCCAGTTTAGCATTGTGACAGCAGGATATTTTTTACTGACAATTCAAACACAATTTTGCCTGATGAATTCTAGTTCTAATCTTAGGATTTCATCAATAATAATTTGCTGTAAAAGTTCACAGATATTTAACATGACACGACATGTTTCATCTTGCTTTTCATATATATTTTTATAGTTTTATGAGCTTTGATCTTCATTAAGACTCCTGACTTACAGTCTACACTGATCATATTTTAAAATCTCTTTTTTCTCAGGAATGGAAAATTATGGTCACTAATTTTCTATTGATTTTTAACTGCATATCACAAATCTAGGGCCCTGCCTCATACACAGGGATTACGACACATAGATGAAAGAACAGAAAGTTTGGAGGTTTGGGKTTTTTTTTTAAACAACAGCATAATGCTAAAATCAATTTCATGGACTCATTAATATACAAAATATTACAAACAGGCACTGAGGTTTATTTCCTATTTCCAGGGAAACTGAGGGCAAAACTCCCACTGTAAATTCAAAATGCACAAAAAAAAAAATCAGAAAATGGGCTCTAATAATATAATTGAGTCAAAGTTCTTAGCCAAAAGAAAAGAAGTCAGAGAGGGAACAAAGAAACAGATCTCAAAAATACAAAAAGCTTTTGCAAAGGGGAAATGAATGCTTGTCATAGAGAAAAAGGTAATAAATAATGGATTTATACTGGACTTTAAAGTACGAAAGCTCATCTCAGACAATAGAAAAATTTCTTAATATTAATGATGATGAAACAGTGTGCTAGGGTATCTATAGAGATTTCAAGTCATAAAAAATTAACTGTTTTTCTGTCACATGACCCTCTCAGGGTTTGTGATAGAGTCCCCAAAATGATGTAGCTATAGTCAGCAGCAGCTCACTGACCCCAGATGGTAACAGGCATGAGGTGTCCTAGCCGATGAGTGAGGAGAGCCGAAATACTGACAGTCAAGTTTTTGCACCAGTGGGGTAACAGTTGTCTATCTGTAATTCTGCACACCACTTCATCCAGAACAAGGGCATGGAGATGAACTTCTACAGMCGGTAGTTTTATCTGCTTCTCATTCCTCCATCCCAGAACAACCATATTTTGGCTCGTTCTGGGGCTGTATGACAACCATCTCTGACAAATTAAATAGATCTAACTGATCCTACCTTGAGGAAAAGTAATCGACCTGATGATTTCCCAAGACCTTTACTAGATTTGGTTTTTATTATTCTAATGATTCTATGGGCCTAGAGGAAGCAAGAAAGGAAAATGTGTGTTGCATGAAATGCACTAGAGGATATGTCAACATTTTATAGGTTTTATATGTATGGACTTTTTTAAAGCTATTCCTTTCTAATAGTTGAAAGTAAACAGAGGTCAGGATTGCTGTTTCATATTATGGAGTGTTCACATGTTTAAATATTCCAAAAGCGTTCCTTCAAAACAACTACAGAGACCTTTAGCCCTTAAGCAACATGAGTTGTATGGAAGTCCAAAAAAAAAAGAAAAGGAAAAAAAAAAAAAAGGAGGAGAATTGAGCCTTTTACATGGCTTGAGAAATGGCTTCATGTTTAGAACAGTGTTCTCAGTGAGGCTTTTCTCTCTTTGCCTTTTTTAAGTGACAAGCAATTACTATACCAAATATAAAGGCATGACATCAAGCAATAACTCAAACATTCAATAACTAAAGAAGACTAATTCAGAGGCAGGCTAGAGAGAGAGCTCTATCCGAATCCAAAACTTTTGGCATTGAAAAAATTTACTAACGCTTGTAAGAGCAATAAAGAGAAAAGAAAAGCCAAGAACATCAAGTCAATTTGCAATGAGAAGAAGGGTGGGAAGAACTTCTGTGGAACTTGCTAAATAGCAACGAGAACACAAAGTTGGCATGGTGAGTTCAAAAACAACATCATTATCAATACTAACCTTCTTCAGGTTTCATCAGTTTTGTTCCATATACAAACAAATGCATCAAAACTAAAATACGAACTCAATTGGATAACATTTTGTACCATTTTGGTTTTAGTAAAAAAAAMCCACTTTTCTGAAATTTTCAGAGTACAGATTCAGTGTCAAATAAAAAAAAAGAATCCTTCAGAATTTTATGTTTAATCTCCTTTATCTCCTTTTTTTGGTCCTTTTTTTCAATAACTTGTTTTTGGCTACTACATTCTGTAATTTATACAGATAGTAACACTCTGCTCTTAGAAAATTTCCCTAAATTTAGACAACTCTTTTTTCGACTCCAAAACTCTCAATTTGATTGCTGTAACAATATTCAGTTCTCGTACATTCCCTCATCTGATGTACTCTTAATGTAAGAGAGATATTACCAAAACGTCTTCCTGTACTTTACGATCAATGTGCTTAGATTAAAAATTGACATGCGATTTCTCCATTAGGATTTTCCCTTGAGTTTCCCATCTGGCATTTTTACTGTGAAGATAAAGTTTAAAAATATGTGGTGGTAGAACCTCTATTTCAGAGGTTCTCTACGGGCTTTAAGGTTGGACTGAATTCCATTCTTAAAGTGGGGTTTATGTCCTTAAATCATTAATGGTAAGTGATTGCCAAATCTTACCATTTCTGGGGCAGCAAACAAACTGAAAATCCACATTAAATTTTAAGTTATCCTCAGATACAGTTTGAAGATTCAGAGCCATTTAAAACACTCCCTTAAAAAGGTTTCCTTAGTGTCTAATTCCTTTCTATCAGATCCCTCTAACTCAATCAACAGTTGCCTAATTTACTGCCTGATTTAACTTCATATAAAAACACTAACACAGGAGAATCTGAAGAGACTGCAAAGCAATACACTCACTAAAGACACATGTTCTTTTGAAGGGATGCTGACCCTTCCAGCATCCAAGGAAGGACCAGTCTGGGATAACTGAAGCCCAGGAGTGGAGTCTGGCTATCACTGGAGGCAGAAAAATCCCTCACACTCAGGWCTGCTGSTCTGGTCTCTGATTCTTCTGCATGGGTCCTGTGGTACAGAGAAGAGAACATAGCGCTGTCTGCCCTCACTCTCACAGGGATTATTTATCTTTTCTTGGAGTCTGAACAACAGAAAATCCCTCTTTTGTCATATAAATAAATAAAATGTTCAACTTCAAAGGACTAATGATATTTCTGCTCTGGTCACAGCCTGTGTACAGCACGATGATGCCTTCTTTGTAAATCAGCCACAACRCTGCATAGCTGGAGTGAGTTTCGCACTCGGAAAAACTTCTGTAATTTCTGTAGAAGCTTTAAACACAGTGTGGATGAATAGAATGAATAGCCAAAGTAAAGCATAACAGAGTATGTAGAAAAAACAGCATGACACAGAAATAACAATATGACACTTACTTTCTTGTACTCTTCTGTAAGTATTTAAGCCATATAGTTACTGTCATATTATCAATAAAGTAGAATGCAAACTTAGAGCCAAAAGCCCCGGTAGCTTTTAAATGTGCAGTAAATTTACAAAACTGATTAAAAATTATGATGGTCAACCAGGGGATAAAGTTCCTGGGTTGGGCGTGCTGAAGTCCATCCATGTGACACAACTTGAAACAACCCTGCCCTCAAGGCAGGAAGGCCTGGTCTGTGAAAAAGCCCTACAGAGCTGGTGCTTCTTCTTTTGTGGACCCTTTTGCAAGAGAACTGAGCATCTGGCTGCTTCTGGTTAAAAAAAAAAAAAAAAAAAAAAAAAAAAAAAAAAAAAAAAAAAAAAAAAGGTCACTACAACAGATAGTGTGAGAGAAAAAAAAGAGACCAAAAATAGAGGGAAACAAACAAAGTGGGAGGATCCCAAGAGCCATTGGAGAAAGGTAGAAAAGACGTTACATGATGACAGGCTGGATTCAGATATACAAATAACAAATTAATAATGTATGAATCACCTAAAATGCAAGATTTTAGCCATATGATGAGAAAAACAAAACCTAAGGTCATATTAGCTCCTTGTTTTGAGATCTCTTAGGAGTTTTAGAATGTTCCCAGCGTGGGGAACCTAAAAGCATTTTATACAAGGGTAGGAGAAAGTTTAGATTCCTTAATGGAAAGCGTGGAGAAGTTCAGATTCATTCAATTACTAGAAATCTCAAAGCAGACAAAATATCAGAAAGCTTGAGAGAGGATAAAGGTTAAAAATGAAAAAAACACAWACTATTTTCCATTTTTCAGCCACACTCAAGCTCCAGCTACGAAGATCTCTTTCTTCTTCAAACAACACTGACTTCAAAGATGTTCTTATCTAGGTGGTTGATTCGAGCCAATAGAGTTTTAAATTGGAGATTTAAACAGAGGAACAGAGCTACTAACTCAGTTCTCCTGACTTTCTGTAAGGCCCTGCACATGGCAGGAATCCCTCCATCAGCTCATGGGAACAGGGAGCTCTATATCCAAGCCACAGACCACATTTTACCTTTACCACCACTTTTACTTCTCTCCAGCAAATCCTGTACAATTCCTGTAGTAATCATCCTTCTGACTGTATGTTAAGTATTTAACTAGACAGAGGAAGATATCGGGGAATGCATAAATACCTGCTGCAAAAGAAGTGTGTATGAGGACCTCCGACTCTTTGCATAAGGTTTTTGCAGATGCACTGACTGCAAAATCACAATTTCTTTAGTTTTCTTATTATGCTCTCTTAATGCTGCTTGCTCTAAGTACACTGGCTGCAAATTATAAAGCTGTAAAGACAAACATCCAGTTTTTGCATATTGCTATAGACATTACTGTTCTATCAATACCTACAGATACATAAAGACCTGAAATACCCTGAAGTATATAAAAGACATTTTGAAATAACTCAAAAGCATTTTGAAATACTTATTTCTGAATAACAGAAATAAGCAAAGGAACAAAATAAGCAGTGTTTGAGTTAGGAACATATCTTCTACAAGTAAGAAACAAACAATTAAACAACCTCCCAAACATTAATCAAGAAAAAAATACACAGAGATGTTTTCATTATGCAGACATTAAATAACTAATCTGAAATAAATGATGAAACGTTGGCATAAGGAAACTGGGGGACAAAGTATAGGCAAAAGAAGATGGATAAGTGTGTCTGCGAGAAGCACAGCAGTTTACAGCACTTGTGAATAACCAAAATTCTAGTCTTCTTCCCTCCTTCTCCATCTACTTCATCCCAGTGATACAGAGCAATCCCCTTCACCACCCTGTACAAACAAATGAAACAAAATATCCACAAATAAGAAAGAATAATATTAAACACCCAACAAATTCAAAAGCTTTTCATAAACAAAAAAATGAATCAAGGCTACAGGACGTTAATCTCTACTATTAAGGATATTTAAGCCTTAATATTTTACTTGGTAATGAAGCAAACATGTAGAATAATTACTGTCAAGCAATTAACACATTTTAGTGAAGATGAAATGCATCGTTGGGTTTGCAAAAAAAAAGCTGCATCTGTTACAGCAATGATTATAGGAATTCAGGCCAAAATTTTCCCCTTACAAATTATGATGAAACATGTTTTAGGGCACTTTTGAATATTTTGGGGGAGTTTATTTGAATGTAAGGCACTGGGTTAGTGTCTCTGAAGTACTGAAGAGGGAACATTTGTTGTGTGCAGCGTTGATAAATAGGTAAGAGACCACGGAGGGCAAACAAGCACATACTCTGAGAGGGCAGTAACTCCTCTTCATTAAACAAGCGTTTCAGCTTGTTGCCAAGCGTGTTTGACTGAAGAAGCAGGAATATCCCCCAGTTCTTTCTGAGGTGTACAAAGGAACAGAGCAGCTAGACAGAAACACACAACATCAAAGAACAAACCTTGGAAAATACCCTGAGGAAATGCATCTCTCTCCTACATATAAATATGTTAGCTTCTCACAAGCTGAGAAAACAAGGCAGAAATACATGAAGTAACAGAAACAGAGGTTGAATAATAATGGAAATAAAAGCTCAGATTAGCCATTAATTTTAAATTGAAGTTAAAGCTTGAAAACTGCAATGGTTGGGCATAGTCTGAGTTTAAATATATATTTTAAAAATATATAGTAAAAATATATAATATTTTTAAAATATATATCCATATATTCCATATTCATATATTTATTTTATAAATATTTAATTATTATATAACATTTTTCCACTATATATCATAGAGATGAGAAGGAAAAAAGAACCACTTTAAAAACCATGTTTTGGAAGGAAGAAAAAGCTCACAACAAGGGATGCTTTGAGAAAAATGACATACAGAGGCTCCARGGGAGAGTGTGAGGGAGCAACAGACCTGACCACCTGTGGTTGGCTGGTAGGCTTCTTAAGAGAGACACAATATACACCCAGGATCTTTTTGTCTCTTTATCTCTTACACCACGACATCTTCTTTCTGTTAAGATTAATTATATTGTGCCCGTCTCTGTCACGTGGTTCTGAAGACGAGGCCACTAGCACCTGAAAACTAAGCAAAGATGAGTTACGAGGTGCGGTGATCCCAAACAAAATTAACAGTATCATGGGATTCTCCTCTAGCAGAAGATGTCAAAATCCCTTTCATAAGAAATTGCACATACCTTCCAGATATCCTGCAAAAGGACTGTTTATTTTCAAAATATCTTTACAGTGATAGGTTCAGCAAAGTAGAGACCCCCATATCCATCCTGAATAATCACTGGGAGAATCTCTGCATGTGGGAGGGTTTGGCCACCTCTCTAGCTCTGTCCTGCAGCCACTGCTAAAAGCAGTCATGCAAAGGTCCCAAGGTTCAGAAAATGCTCAAAGACAGCAATCTTGGAAAGAATAGTAATCTTTTAAGGAATTTCTTCCTAAAAAAATATGTAGTGAACATGGGAACTCCTGCACATCAGCAAGGGAAACTGCAGGGAGGAAGCCTGATGAGATGTTCAAAATGCTCCACGGTGCATTATGATTGCAGCAGAGTAGCAATGGATTATTACTGTTGTCCTTGGCATTTACTGGACCTTTCCAACCATTGTCCAACAGTTCTACTCTGTCAATTAATCTCATTTCACCTGGAGAAATTTGATATGATCTTCAGATTGGAAAAAAAAAAGTACGCATTGATTTCCATGAGCATGCCTCTGAGCAGGGAACAGGGCAATGATGAGTATGTTCAGTGCTGATTATCTTGTTCAGGAACACAGTATTTTTCATTGTCTATTACTCCTGCATGTCAGGAACATCTAATTCTGTCCATTCCATAATTATTTTTCAATAAGAAATATTGCTATTAGCACATCATCATTTAATAATGAACTTTGAGGAAAAGCTCTTTCTGAAAGACAGTGAGCAGGTTATTCAAGGCAAAGCTCTAACAAACTGCCAGGTTTCCTCATTTGTACTGAGAGGGTATTCAAAATATATGTAAAGGAGCACAGGAAATGTCTGTCTCGCAGAAGGGAAGATGACAAATAGGTCAACATTAATTTAAGCCTAATTGAAGATATTTTTAAAAATAGCTCTCTGCAGCTACTGGAGTGCTACACCTCCCTCATTTATTTAATGCTTACTCTCTGTGATATAAATGTAATTACAGAAATGATCCATCCAACACAGCATAATTTAAGACTAACAGATTGCATTGTAGAGCTTTACAAAAGTCCCTAGGCTTTATTGGGCTGCTGTTGCTGGTTCCTACAGGTCTTCACAAGAGGGCTGTTGAAACCAACTCTGCTAACAGGTGACAAATTGGACAGTCCTATTCCTGCTTGGCATGGTGCTGCCTCCAGTTTACTTTCATTGGCTGGATCCGGACCGTGAATGAATCACAGCAGATCCTGGATAAACAACCCCTGAGGCATATGCTGTGTCATGGGCTGTGGGCCAGGGCATCAGACCAACGGCATCAAACTGCCACATGGTGACCAGCATTCATCATCCCGTGTGACTCCGGTTTGGATCACGACCTGATCTGAGGAAAAGCAATGCGCTGATCACCATGATCAAGTTAAAGAAACATAAACCTGTAATTTTGTATATTGTTAATTAAAACAAACAAAAAATTCTGAATAAAATATAAACATCGTATTATTTCAATGACTGTAAGAAGAGGATTGAATTTGCAGAACATATCCCCATAAAACTGTGGAAGAAAATCACTTAGAAATGTAATCTATGGGACAGCTCCATCCCTGTGCTGTCTGAGGACCAAACAGAAGAGACAAGAGAAAGGTAACTAGGTGGCACATAGCAGATCATCTCATCTCTTATTCTCCAATAATATATTCCTTATAGTTGACATGGTGTTTTCAGCAGCAGCAACCGCCAAAGTATTTCTAATGGAGCCAGCCACACTCTCTGGAAGCCAATGCAGGTATCTGGAAGTCAGCTGCCTAAGTGGACTCTGCTGAGTTCACAAGGCCATTCACAAGGCCATTCCTCAGCCTCACAAAGCCAAGTGCTGACAAAGTGCTGTCTGTCAGCACTGCAACCTGGGTGACACCAAATGCACAGGTAGTATTTAGATCTTTGGGAAAAAAAAATCTCATTTTCTCAAAATGAGAATTTGCTTAAGAAAAAAATTGCTCATTTTCTGTCCAGCACAAGGGATCTACATTTTTGACATTTTCCTTTTAAGCCTTTTGTTGCCTGGCTTGGTGCTATAAATGAGAGTTATCACTTGCACAACCCTGTAATACAGCATTGACACTAGGCTGTGAATTTTTTACCAAAATTTTAGTCTCTGGACTGAAGCCTGTCAGATTTGCTCTGTCTGAACTTTTCTCAGCCTGCTTGCAGCTTTGTTTTTCTTGTTTTAGCTGATAGCTGTTTCTCTAATTGACCAGGTGTCTATGGCTAATTTGCTTTACTTCTGCTTATTTTTGCATGATGCAATCATATTTTGATATAGACAGCAATAATACGCAGTTATTCTATGCAGAACTAAATATATTTATAATAACATAATGATATAGGATAGAGAAAGAGCAGCCTGTTTTGACAGAAGAGCCCTTGAGGAGTGGAGGCAAAGGATGCAGCACAGAGGAACATGGGCATGAGACACAGACTTAACGGCACAGCTATAAACAACTCACCCATGGTCAAAGAAATGCACACCTGAAACTGGAAAAAAAATAATTTTCAGGGTAACAAAGAGAAGTAGTATCTAATACATACAAAAGGCACCATATATAGTAAATTCAGATGYAATGAGGAGCTGTAAGTCAATGAATAGAGTGAAGTTATAAGAACAAGCTGGCAAATGTGTAAAAATGACTCCAAGTGGATCCCAGAGCAAATAAGAAGAAACTACCATCATTATAAACATGAYTGTGAGTGTAGCAGAGCACCCATCCCACTGCTAAGGCTAACTCCAGGCATTTTATACTTGCCTACACTGCATGAATGGAGATAAAGGCAGAGGAAAGACAATACTGTGGCTGTAAGCCACAAAAGAAAGAGGTTGAGGTCAAAATACAGCAATGAATGATTAGTTAATTGCAGAAACAAAGTCACGATTCTAGTTTTCTAGGAAATCTGTGCATTCAAATGTCAAGTATTTTGAAATKAGTGTTTTTCTTATTATGATTCTCATGATCTTCTGCTGAGAACAACAGTTGAACAGAGGATTTGTATGATTTAGTTTCCTGCAAGACAAGAGACAAAATGAATCAAAGACCTCTCTTCTGCAAATGCTTCTGCCTAACTAGAGAGATCGAATGATAAAACCTAGAGATTAGACTTTTTAAATTCAAATCAGTGGCCTATTCATACAATAAAAAATCAATCATTTTGAAGCACTTTCCTCTTCTCGTCTCTTCTGAAATGCAGACAYTTAAAATTGCCAATTCTTTCTAAAACTTGGCTACAATTTCCTACAAATTACATACAAGCTAAAATACTCTTACAAGTRTACAAGTTTACAAGTATACAAGTTTAATACTCTACTGGAGGAAGACAATGCTAAAAGCTTTCTTGATTTTAGCAAGGAATGTTGCCAGCCTTTCTTCTTTAATTAACATAATTTCATAAGATCATGAACTAGTCATCAATGATTTTGATACGAAATATCAAAAATAATGAGGCAATAATTCTGTCAAAAAACTGCCCTGAAAGTCAGAATGACTTTAAGAAATGCAGTTTTTAAGTACATCACTCTGTAACTGCAAACAGGAATTCATATAGAGAACAAGACTTATGGTTTGACCTACTGTCAATAGTTCATTATTTGACAGGGAACTGGGAAATGATTCAGACACAACAAAAGACAAATAAATCAGGCTACAGAATCCATGCACAGGCTATTTGCCAGAGAAAGAACCTGCAACCGGATGGCTGCAGAAGGTAGATGCAATGAGGAAAAACAGAAGGCACAGCACTGCATGATCTCCGTTACTTTACTGCAGCCATGCAAACTGAAGGAAAGGTTTTACTGGGCCATAATTTGGATTATCATGCAAGTAACTGAAAGTTAACTCTAGTTAAGTCCACTGTTTTCAACACCACTATTGTGAAAAACCAAGACTTTTCCAATTAGATAAATAATAAATAAAGCTACATTTGGTTCTTGAATATGGTATTTTTTGTGCACACATCAGTAAAGAGTAGAAATATACAAGAAAAAACTACACTTATCTTGAAGGATAACAGTTATGCATCGAGCTGGAGTTCTGCAGATGCATGTCTTGTTCTGAAGTTTGCTRCAGATTTGCTGAATGATGTCGTGCAGCTTATTTTTGCTGCCTATTTCCCTAAACAATAAATTATTCATAGAAGGACTAGCTCTTGCTACTTTTTATACAATGTCAAATGCAATGGGCCTTGGTCTCTGTGGAAGGTATCTATGTACTAATGCCACAAGACTAGTAACACCTTGGGTAATGACAATTTTTGTACATTTTGTATTTTCAAACAAAAACAGAAGCCATTCTACTACAGGTATATAGGTTAGAATTTCATGGCATACATCTAACACWTACTATTTTAAACATCCATATGTTACCTAGTTGATGTACATTTGCAACACTTTCCAAACTACTTGCATCTCTTCCCAGGCAGTACTGCATCACAAAATACAATCCACTACAGAAGTTTTCTGTTGCAAAATGTAGTTTAAATCTAATGATWCACACAACTATTTCTTTATCATAAAATAATGCCCAAAGGATATTTGCAAATTCCTATTCATAAAAAAACAGTGTAAGAGAAGAGATAAAAAGTCAGCGTTCWTCATATCTATCCTCACTAAATCATTCAGATATTCCCTTTTGTATGTCCCTTTTAATAGAAATCCCTGCATTTCCAGTTTGCAATCAGTCAAATGATTGTTTTCAACAATGTTCAGAGCAATAAAATATTCATTTTTTTAATATATTTGAAAAATGTTTATGTTTCAGATGCACAGAGACACAGCATAAAACTGCTTGCCATTTTAAGGCAGCCATTTCCCTCATCAGCACCTTGATCTGACCAGAATGTTGCTTTTGAAACCAGTAACAATACACAGTAAACGTCCAATTTTAAGTGTTCTCTACCTGTAAATAAATGCTCCAAAGAGTAAAGAAAGTGAAAGAAAAATGTCTCAGTTCTTTTCTGCAATAGTGGGCAAGCCAATTTGTTTGCAACTCTATGGAAGAAAAAAAATCCCTAAGGAACTCCTGGAGAGAAACAGAAAAGACTACTGATTCCCTGCTTGGATTTGCCTTGATGAACACAGCTATATATRCCACCAATCTAGCACCCATCTTTTGTTCACTGGAGAGAAATCTGCTCTCTGCTGTTGGCCACCAGAGGCAGCCAGCCCCACATCTTTCAGAGAGGGAAAAAAAAAAAAGCAGTTCAAAATTTACTTCAAAATCAACATACAAACATATTAAGATAAACACAATAAGAATCATTAATTATAGYCTATTTCTTAACAAAAACAATGCCATCAAATAGTAGTGAGCACTTTATTACACAAATTCAGATTAAATAAACTATGCAACTTCAAAACATATTTGTAAGCAGATCCAAGGTATTTTAAAGCATTTATGACAGTCTGAAAAAAATTAAATCATACCAAAAGATATTAAAATAGGTTTCTTTAAGGGAAGATAATTTTACACTATTTTGAACGTAAAATTATTAGGAGAATGAATATGCAGCATGAGTAGGGCCCACATATAAAGATTCAATTTAAATGAAGTCTTTCTGAATAAATGATCAATACAATCAGTTTCACTGGCAGCTACATGTAGTGTAGTCTTCCTAAAAATCCATCAGGTTTAACAAAGCTGTATTCTACTTCCTCCATCATAAGAAAGTCAAATTAAGACATTTAATTAACTTTACCTTCTTCATCTGTTTTTTAAAGCATCTGTAATGGGCTTTTGCTAGCATGACTGTTCCACTGTACAGACGCATAGCTACTGCTAGATGACTTTCTACACTACATATACCTGAAAAGTGGATTTTTTATATATGTATATATATACATACACACTGTCCATTGGGCTATTTTTCACTGCATCTCATGTTACAGGTGAAATAACATTCTTAGATTGTTAGGAGAYGAAGGCTAGTTAGCTATTCAAGTTACAAAAAAACCACTGCAAATTCATTGCCCCAGCCTGTGAAGACTACACAGTATACCTCTATATCAAATTACTTTGTGTAATCATATGATCACCACTATTTTAATAATTTTCAGAGTTAGCAGGACTATGTCATCAAATGAAGTCTGGCTATTTTCAGTGGTTGTGACTGCCATAGTACCAACTGTAGGAAAAGGCCTTCAGAAGTATTCAAGACTGAACTGTAGACAAAAAAAAAAAAAAAAAGAAAAAAGAAAAGGTAGCTGCTCTACTACTGTATGGAGACATTCTTATCTCCATTTAATACAGAGCAAATAAATATTGAAATTCTCAAAGTGCTTTCAAGTACTACAGTTTTGATTAGCAGCAAAGCTTGTATTTAATATACTCTCTGTTACACAGTAAGTGTGTGTATATAAAATGTATACACATGTACAAMACATTTTATATACACATATCTATACAATGTGTGCCTAAAGATAGACATATAATATACAGACACTCTGAAATAACTGTTAAAATACCTATTTTTAAAATAGCAGTCCTACCAGAAGCTATGTCAGTTGCAAATGCTGACTATTAACATGTCATATCAGCAGTAGAGAAATTACTTCTAAATATTAAAATCATGTTGATGATGTTTAATCTGTTTCTAATTCCGGTACAGTGAACCTACATAAATTTGCTGTCTGGTGATAGCTCACTCTCCTTTTATTCCCATAAAAGACATAACTGGATATATATATAAAAAAAAACCCTACAGGCTATAAAATATACTTCTAGAAAACCTGTCTATGAAACAACTCCTAAAAACATATTTTATAAAAACAGAAGATGTGTACAGCTGGGAGCTGTGTTTTCCACCTAATGTACAAACCTGGAAGCATCTTTCCAAATGTTCCTTGTAAAGTGCTGTAAACAAATCTAGCAGTATCTAACTGTATTATCCTGAAAATATCACAAGTGAGGTCTCTTGAAACTATTCCATATTGGAATTTCTTCAAATGTCCCTTTGGTAATCAGACAGCATCTGCTGAAGTACAAGAAATCTGAGTTCATCAGGAACAGTTCTGAGCAATTTGTTCATAATTACAAGTTTTCATCTTCTACTGGATAGTTCTTTGTTCTCCTTGATAGTAGAGATACCTGGGAAAAAAAATGGTAGGTAGCATTTGTTGGAACTAAGTAGCTTCCACTAATCACAGTCACCAGGTCCAGGGCCAGCCTTTGTGCTATCAGCAAAACACAGCCATGCTATCAACATGATGTACAAGCCAAGAGACCCCAGATGTATATTGAAATAAATGTTTAAGTACAGAGATTAGAACAGAGTTTGATGCCAAAATGTGTGGGTGAAATTCTATCATTTACGCTATATGCATGGAATTAGTTTGTCTAATGATCTTCTGACTCCAAATTTATGGACTGGTCTTCACAGCACACCAGCAGAATTACAGCAGCATGGTGCAAAGGTCTCTCAACAGCTAATCAATGAGGTCTGAATGCAACATAAAGCATTCACGGGACAGATTTAACTCATGTTGCTGATGTAACAACTCCAGGGACCTAAGTAAAATGGAAAAGTAGTTTAAAGAAAGTCTTTAACATCACTTAACATCGCTCCTTTGCTAATCCTTCTTCAGATGGCTAAAAAGAAAAGGGGCCCCAGAAAGTGATGCTGTTTCTCAGCTGCTTCATATATGCAAATATGAAGCATTTAAGCATTCCTTCATTAAATGCATTTAAGCATTCCTCCATTAAATAATCATGTTGTTTATAGCATAATTATTCTACAAAAATATGAAGAGTTCTCACAATGGGTACTTTGAGAAAGTGCTTATTTTTTTGTTTCAAAACATCACAGCTCTATACTGCAAGAGTAAGATCTCTTCAGACCTTTTCTCCATGACATAAATATACAACATGTATAACAGATATCCAAAATCTGAGACCTATCAAACATTCCTCTACACACAAAGAGCCTTGGGAAGCATAGCGTATGTTGATTACTGAAGAACTGAAAGACATGGAAATACACAGGAATGAGGGAAGAAAAAATATCGTATATTCTTACGCATACATATCAACACGTACACAGAAATCAATTGCTGAAAGATCACTATTAAAGCTGTAAAGATGCAATATCTGTGTTAGGTGCATCTCCTGCTCACTCTGTTTTCTCCCTTACCAGTTAGTTAGTGCTCACAATTTCTTTCCCCAGACATTACCTTGAGTTGATCAGATCGCCTCACATTCTGTTCTGATGTCTAGACTTTTGCGAATTGTAAACCTGACAATTTTTCTATGCTCTGTCTAGACTAAGCATATTTAAACTGGTGCTGATATTTTGATAAGGCCTAACAATTGCCTTTTCTTTATGGAGCAGCATGTTAGAGCCATGAAGATCTGACTTTCCATTATCTGTAAACAATTCTGCTGGGAGAAAGGTAGTCTTCCCCCAGCTACAGTCATCAAGGCTATTTTGAGACAGTTTTAAAGAACTTATCTTCATATAGCTATGATTTTTGAACACTAAGGCCAATCATGTCTCCCATCTACTAGAAAACTTTCAGATTACCTTCCACATAGCCTAAGAAAAAAGCCACACCCCAAAACCTCCTTTCAATAACATCTTGCTATGACATCTATTTCTTTCATCTTAGGAGAACTGTCCTAGCTTAAGCAAACCAAGAAAGTCTCAGACAATAAAAGATTCTCTTTGCAATCGCTTGGTGTTCACAGAAGTCAGGTAAGATAGACGTCTGCTAGCACAAGAATGATTCCAGACTACAGCGAGCTTTGTGAACCACCCAGAGTAGGAATGTGTCTTCTTGTTTGATGTTATTTGACAGACTTCATCTATGCTCTATAAAAAGAAATTTGCCAAGCTGACATCTCATGGACACACAGAAGTCATTCTTGAAGTAAATCTTTTCCTTAAACTAGCAGATAGACCCACTTCAGAGTTGGAAGAGCAAACCAACCTTATCTCAGTCAAACAAATCTGTGCTGACAGATGCTTCCACTCAGAGATGGGAAGCTCATATAAGAACGTCTGAGAGCTCAGGGAATGTGATCTCTGCAAGGGATCACAGCCATCTGCCTAGTGTTGAAAACAGTCATTTCCACAGTCCAAATGCTGACAGACAGCTTCACAGTCCTGCACTACTTCTACAAACAATGCAGACTTAGGTCATTTGCACTGTCAAGAGACTATTTAATTTTATTTTATCAGTGAACTATATCAGCAATTCAGGATCTATCAGGCATCCAAAATTTTGTAGCAGGCCAGATACTCCTCCATCTTTTCAACATGGGGACTGATATGCAGGTTTCTAACTATTGCATTRCTAAAAAATGAACTGAGCAAAGACTGATCTTCTATGACAGTGACAGTCCTATCACAGGAACAACTTATTCTGGTATTGCACCAGATGGATCCCTGGATCACACCCTGGTCTGCTCAACATAATCTCCAAAACTACAGCTAGGTCTGCATGAAAGTCATTTACACCTAGCAATCTGGATGCTAGACTAATCTAGTAGTCTGAAGGATGAACAACTCTGCAGAAACCAACAGCTTCTGCTGTAGTTCCTATCATTCTGTTTCACAGAAAACAACCTGAAATTGAAATCTTAATTAGACTGACTTACTAACCACAGAGGAAAATATATTCTGGTTTGGTATCATAAATCAGAAACAGAAAAATACATATTTTGTGCCCTTGGACTATTGGCCACCCCTGAGATGACCAGAGCTTTCCTGTAACTATCTAAAGATCCAGTTAGCAATAATTCCTGAGCTATGGTATCCTCCTCTATAAGTCATTATCTCTCTAAAGCTCCACTATACCATTTACAGTACGGCTTGGTATACCTGTCTTCTTTTTTGAACACAGCGACTACTGATGTGGCTCTAACAACCCCTTCGTAATTTCTCTAGCAGTCATGAAAAGGTGCAGTGCACACACCACTCTATTCAGTGGCAAATGACATCCAGTAAGTTTCTTTAAGCCACCATTTGGCCACATATTTCTTGGTCTTTGGGACACTCTGTATTCACCAATGTGACAAGGGTTAGTCACTGTTTTATCACAGCATAAAACTGCAGCCAGTGTCAGTTGCTACTCCACGTTCTCAAGTTGTTCCTCCTTTTTCTAATAATTTCTGTAGAATCTGTGATTTATGAAATATAGGCCTATACTGCCTCTTAGTGGAAGGACAGCTAACTCAAAAGATGTGGTAAATGCAGATTTGTGGGAATAGGACTGTCTACATGTAACTGAATTGCAGCCATGGATGAAGAATACAAGGGACCGCTGAACTTTGTCAGCCCTTTATATGYTTTGTGGGAGATATAAACCAATAGATTGCTGGTATGGGTCTAGTAAATGCTGCTGGCCAGAATAATTTTGTTCTGCATATGAGAAGTATGAGAAATATGAACCAATGTGGACAAACACTTGGAAGAAGTCATCAATGAACTGAAAGCACAAGACAACATCAACAGGTAGTAGTGGAAAAACAGACTAACATATGGCAGAGCTTTTAAAATCACCCAGACATCACAAAGTCTGGCTAGTTTGATATATTAAAAAAAARYWRMYAWMAWAAAAAAARAAAGAAATAATTTAATCATATAACACAATTAAACAGGTAAATTAACATTGAAGAACTTATACATAAAAATGGTAAGCACTTGCAGGTAAGTAGTAATGTGTTTATATTTTTTAATGATATACCAGTGGAACATTATCCCCAATACAAACRAAGACCCTCTGAAATAGTAAAAATGCAGAACCTGCTGTCATTCTTAAGCTATATTATTCTCTTGTAACACTGTGGGCAATTCTTTGACTTGCTAATAATGCATAACTATCATTAGAACTGGAGCTGACAGTTGTCCTCTTTCTGAAATATCTCTTTGTAACTACACAAATGCTGCTCTAATTCTAATTTTTTCTAATTCTAAAATTCTGATAAAAATGGAAAAGAGGCTTTGAACAAAGTGGGGAAAAGGTGATAAATGATAACATATTAATTAATGTACTTGATTAGGAACACTATTTCCTTTTATTCTTATACTACACTGCTACTGTTCTGTGTCCTACAAAACCAATCTCGAACATTTCTCCCATACACAGACCTCAGGTCACATGTGCGATAAAATTTTGCCTTTATACTGTCACAGTGAGCTTCAGCAGTCAATTGAACACAATATTGTCTCCAGCCATTGCTACTTTTTTTTTTATTGGTAATGAACCTTTTTTTATATAATTGAGTTGCTGTTTGAATTAAGTCTCTTAATTAAGTAAAAACAGATTTTTGCATCAATTTGGTATTATATGTCTATATCAGTAAAGAAGTAGAAGAAATAAAGARTTGATGAGAGTTTGAAACTAGTTTTCATGTGCTGTTCATCCATGGTTGCACAAAAAAACTTCCTCTCTCTGAAACTAAATCAGAATAGGGGGAAAAAAAGCAAATAAGAGCAGGTAGGATGTGAATAGAATGATTTTGAAGCATTCACTTTTTTTTTTCATATGTGTTTACTAAGTGTCTGCATAAATAAGTAACACAATCTGAGCATTGAGTAATTTCAGGAGATTAGTGACAAATGGGCACAAGTTGATTATTCAAGATAAAGCTGAGGGTCATTATCCTCAGCTGGTCATTAATCCCCATGAAATGATTGGTATTGAGATAGTAATTACTATTATAATGAAAATGAAAAAAGAAGCATGACATTTTTCTGATGAGGCTGTCTCTCAGTTTCTAAAGAATTAATGTTTCTTTCATTATCCAATCAAGTACTTGAATCATTTTTAACCCATTATACAGTTTATTCATTTTATACAATTTTCACGCCATCTCCTCACTTAAGATTCGGTGTCCTGTCATAAATATTCGGACATACACACACACAAACACTCTAAAAAAAAAAAGAAAAAGAAAAGAAAATGTATTAAATGTATTTCAAAAATCTTTTCTGTATAAAGCCCRCTTTATAATGAGGTAGGAGACTTCATTATTACACTACATGCAGTCAAGCTACTTATTCTGTATTTAACAGGAATCCACATGAATCCMTTGTCCAAAACCAGAATTCATCTTGTAGCTTTACAACATACGGAGCCAATATTGTTAAGTCACATTGTTCAGAATCCATCAAGAAACTGGCCGTACAGCTTTAAAAATTATGTAACTTTACATACTTTTCTGTAAATTACAGAAAAAGCTTTAAAAATTACGTAACTTTAAAAATAAATTTTGTAGTATTCTGGTGTGCCTTCCGAGGTTTCTTTGGAGTTCATTCTTTCACTCCTCTATCAGAAGAGCTGAAATTTGTTATTGGCAAGAGGGAAGGCAATTCATTTTCCCCCTAGAAATACTATTATTCTTTGTTTCTTTTTCGAGAGCCTCACACAGGTTGCCTCATTCCAGCTTCCCATCCTCGAAATTGCAGACCTCAATCCAGAGTGAAAGCATTTTAAATAAGCTAGGAAAGTTAAAAATAGGAGTGCTGCCCTGCTACATGTTCCTAATACCAACAAGATACAGATACATATTACACCTATCCTTTTTTTTTTTTTTTTTAATCCCAAATCCTTCCTTGCAAATACTTTTCTAAGAAAGGGATCCCAGAAAAAACACAGGATGCACTGAGTTTTTGCTGGAAAAATTTGCAGTTGTTTCTGAAATGGTTCACTGTGTATAACAGAGAGGAAGTGGAGTAAAGCTCATAACAGCTTAAGGCAGAAATGGCTGTTAGGATGTTAATCTGCAGGCTGCAGATCAAGTTCTGTGTACTAGAATAAAGCCAAATAACAGTGGACACTGATAAATGGCTTGGACTGCAGCTTGGGAGAGTGATTTGTCCTTTTGGCTTGCTTAAGCTGTTTGGAGAGTTTGAGGCGAAACCTAATGATGCATGTCTGCTAGCCAAATGAATCATTGGATACTGGACAGTTATCAAAATTGAACTGTTTGGTTGTTTGGACAGAGTCTTAGGAAAAAAAAAAAAAAAAAAAAAAAGAAAGAAAAAAAAAAGCCTAAGTTCTGAAAGCTCTAAGTCGCATTGAGCTGAGAATAGTTTAGAAGACATGGTAGGTCTTCTGGAAATTGAGAAGGATGTTTTTGACAGTCAAGGTCAAAGTACGTGTTTCAAAACATTTTCTGAAACAGGGAAAAAAACAAGGAAAAAAAYATATAACTATCTGGGAGCAGAACATGGACCGGAAAAGGAGTAATATAATAGTGACAGGAGAACTGACTGTAATCATGCATCACACCAGATAATAGGATGCAATAGTGTGGTGAAAAATTGAGGGCACGTCTTGCTASCAGTGACAGCTCAACAACCAGCCGGCTATTGTTATGTGCCAGCTAATGCCAGGACGTGTTAGAATAACACACAGGCAGTGGAGTGGGTCAAAGCCTCATACAGCTGCTACATGCACAAGCAAGAAACRGAAAAAAAAAGGTCAAATTTAGGTAACATGCTTTGAAAGAGTAGGAGATTTTACTCCATTCCTTTCACCCTGTTCAGAGTCAGTTTTGGCTTTGCTACGAGTCCCATGAATGAAGCACAAATGAGCACTGCTGAGGAACCAACATGACTCAGGGGAGCCACAATTTGACTTCCACTGKTTTTTTTTTGCTCGTGAGAAAATCAAATACATCACAGAGCACATCCACCTAAGCCAACAACAGCGCTGAAGATTGCCCAGACTTCCTTAGCCTTTATGTATGTGAGGAAATCTACCGATCCAGCTTATTCTTTTTTTCCAGTTTCTTCCTGCAGGATAGACATGGCATAGAGAAGAAGTAACTTATACTACACTGTCCTCCCGTGTCTCTATGAAAAATGGCCTCTTATATCTCCTCTAAAATGAAACTTCCAAAAAAATGAARGAAAATCTTTATGATTCTGAAGAACAATTGCACTGGAGGAAATCCCAGAACAGATTTCTGGGAAATCCCAGAAAAAGCAGCAGTTAGAAACAAGTAGTGCTACTAGAAAACATAGAATATTAATTATTTTACTGCTTATTCTCCTGTGCATTTATGTCATATTTGTATGTTACATGTTGAAAATTCTAGCATATTTTATCATAATCTTTAAGCACTCTATGCATTTCCATTGATATCTCATTTCTGTACTAGAGTGTAGAAGACTCATGCCCACATTCAGTATTCTGCTCAGTTATATTAATTGCAATAAGATGCTTCTTTCCAGGCTACTTAGGAGTTAAAAGCCTGAACAAAGACAATACACTTACACATTTACAAAAAGGCCCGCAACATCTTGAAGTTAACAGTGAGAGCTTTTTTCATAATTTTATCAYAAATTGTTCACTATTTAATATGTTTCCTACAGCTCCCAATCGTGGGAGCATTTGACTAAGACAAAAATTTTGACTATTTGAGAATACTTAAAAATAAAATTGTCAGACCTCATGGCTGCAAAAATGATCTCTGAAGAAGTGTGATCTAAAGTTTCACAGAAAAAAAAACTTTATTTTTTCCCTTGTCCTTTTGTGTTAGCAACCACTTTTTCTGTCTTTTCTGGTGTACTCATTTTACTAAATACATCAGTTTAACACTTTCAGATGTGTAACAACAAAGTATTACAACATGTCTCATTTAAAATGAGCAGGATGACCTCTTTTTCAACTATGGCTTTATATGGAAAAAAATTTGAGGAAATTGCTGCCAAGCTTGTCTTGTTATTTGAGTGAGGAAACCATGCGGCCAAAGCGGCTCAGATGAGCTAATGTGTCCCAAATCAATTTCTTCCAGTCCATGCATCTATGGTGTTATAATGAAAAGTGTATTGCACTAAGTTTAAACTGAAATTGCAATTCCAAAATCAGAAAAAAAATACATTTCTTTAACATACCATAATTTAATTTTTCATTTTTAAATTAAACACTTGGACTCACCTGTTAGAAGAGAAATTGTAATAACCAGTTTCTTCTAAAACCTCTTCAATTAGAGTCTATAAGTCAAAGGAAATTTACTTCAGTAAAATTATCTTGAGCAACAAAATAAGATTATACCTTAAAATATATAAAAAACTTACCTGCAACTGTTCGTATGTCATCCCTTCTGCTGTGTCAGCAGTGCCAACAATACCTTAAAGGCAAGTAATGATATACTTCTCAAATCTGTGTCCGGGTACTCTGTTTCATTTTCCCAGTACTTCCAAAGCAAACATATCAACAACAGAGAAACTTATTTAACAAGAAGTTAACTTTGATTAGCCACAGTTTATTGTACTGACCACAATGACTCCTAGTAAATACGAGTCGGGTCTTATGRTATGATGTGAACACTTGAGGGACAGTCATTACATTATGAACGAAAGTTATAACTGATGGAAAAGTATTGATTTTTTTGGAAATATTTAATGTGAAAGAACATAATAGCGCATCATTTTGCTATACTCCCCACTTACTACTTGTAGTGGAAGGGCCACACAAACAGTGGCAAATTATACACGAAACAAACACAAAACACGAAAGGATTATTTGCTCATTAAAAGATCAAAAAAATACAGAAAGTGACCATTTGATCAACTGCATGGTTGTTTCAGGGAACAAAATAAAGTTTACATTTCAAGTGACTATTAGGAGCTTGTTTCTCTCTCAAATATCAACCTTGACAGATGGTATTCAGTTCTGTTTTTACAATAAGCTGTCGAAGTGATATGCCAGCTTCAACCCAAAGGCCAGCAAAAGAAAAGATTTCCATCGTCCTTTCAGTAACCCCTGTTTCTAATCTTTGTATGTCCTCTAGCCTATGAATTGCAAACATAACTTTTCTTGCACTTAGAAGAATGAAAATGACAAAATACAAGCCGCGCATTTCGCTGAAGTCCCTTCAAAATTCTCTTGCTTTTATTGCACAAAGAGATATATTATCAAACAGATCTCTGGTTTCACTAAAGATGGAGTTYATGATTTGTCACTGTATGTATTTCTTTTTTTCTGATGCTGAATTAGATATGTAATTAAATAATTACAGCATACATAAGTTCTAAATATAAGAACAACATAGAGCTTATATACAGTTTATTTAAAAAACATGTGAAAGAGCAGGCAAGTTCTAAGCAGGACATTTGTAGTCATAAACATTCCTGTTGACTTTTATAAGAAAAATGTTCCATTGGTATCTTTCATAACTCAAAAATATACTCTTTTATACTATCAGAATGTTCCACCTGCACCTAAACTGCACCAGGAAGAGAAAAAAGAAAACAAACCTACAGATACCAAAAACCAGTACAGCCAACACAAAACCATGTCCGTCAAGTAGGAGTTCCTTCCACTTTAGTCCCATTTCCTTATTAGAAAAATATATGCCATGATAGAGGTTCTGATGCTTTCTTTTACCTTTTCTATCATCAGGAGCCAATATATTTCTGCTTGAAGAGAGAAGTAACACATGGCAATCTGCTGTAAAGAAGTTGGGCTCAATCAGTTCAGGAGAACCTTGGAGCAGCTGTAGCAGGGAAGAAAGAAAAAAAGAGCATATCAGAAATGCCTGCTCTTTTTTGCCTAAACCTTGGATATCTGTAAGGAATCTAGAGTTTCCTATGTTTCCCACCAGAGTCAGAGGTCAAACGAGATTTCAGTACATGTTAGATTAATGAAAAGTGGTGAACACAATTGCGAGTGCTGTACCTTCTCTGTAGAGACATTTACAGAACAAGCTGCCAAACTGCACTTGGTATAAAGCAGAGAGTTCTTCGGTTTATCTCAATAAAATATCATAAGCTACACATTGGTGTGAAGGCAGTCTGTTCCCTCAAATCTAAGAGAGAAACAGTCAATGACTTTGGTTTTCAAAACTGGGTCTCAAGTGAAATTTAGTGCATATTCAAGCAGTATAATTTCTGTTAGTGAGACCCCAGCACTGCTGAAAGCGGAAGGTCTGTTCAGCTACTTGATTACCTGAACTGCTTCTTGATCATCTGACGCCAAACTTTTAAACATCTAGATTTGAAAATATTCTSTGCTACAACTTTGAAATGAAAATATTTTTTTAGGCAAGAAAGAATTTTCAGTTGTGCATTTCGACAACATATTTAAACTTTTCATTCAGGGACTTATTTAGTTGGCTTTCACTCATTAAAATATGTATCATTTACTTACTGATGTTAAACTACTCCTCGTCCTTCTAACTTTGTTTTTTTGTTGTTGTTGTTGTTGTCATCTTTAAGCAATTTGTATTAAATACCTTCTTCAAGATAGAAATGCCCAAAATGGCACTAAGCATTTCAAATGTCTTCAATTTACTATGATTTACTTTTTAAATGTAGCATTTCTTCCCTTTTCTTCAGGTTTAAGACTGACGGTTTTGAAGTTAACATAATTTTAGAGTTAATAATATTACCAAGTCTTAAATAAAAAAGATTATTTATGGGCATCTGTGAAATTAGGGTAATTTTTTAATAAGCATTTCTTTTATCTTATTTTTGGGCACCCTACCCCAGAAATATCTATTCAGTAAATGAATAGAAAACATCTCGTTAGACATAATGTTATGTTTGAAATACAGGAATTGTTTAATGTAAATCCCAGCTTGATTTACTGATAGCTAATTGGCAGGAAACTGATGCCTTGGAGGAAGATTACTCATCTTTTAAGTGTCTTTCAAAGGCATTACCTATGTAAACACTGAATGGTGGCTACCTTCCATGAAGTTTTACTGTCTCAGATAAACTATGAAAGTAGACATTAAGCTATGAATGGCCTTACTCCATCCAATAGCAAGCAATGACTTATAAGAGTCCACATTTCAAAGTAAGTTTGGTTAGGCAGAGGAAGGACTTGAATTTCCATCTCTCATATCCCACGGGATATTGAAAATGATATTTGTCATCAAATTTTGGATACACTAGTGTACCTATTAACTGCTTTGTCATCAGTCCAAGAGTGAAATATCGAAGCTTCACATTCTCCTCAGCACCCAGATGCTGAAGATGTCATTTTCAAATCCTTTATTGAGTACAGTCCTCTCAGGAGATTTTGAAGAAGGAACATTTAGAAACTCTAATATTAGCCATGAAGGGCTCTTTCTGTGTTGGAAAGCATCCAACATGTCGCTGGAAAACCGGCACGCATGGTTCTTCAGTCTTCCAATTCTTGCAAATCTGTGATATTTTTAAAGTCAAGACACTAAATTGCTGCTGACACACTATTCAACAATTGGACAAGATATTCTATGCTCAAGACACTTTGGTCAGCTTAAGTGTTTTCACAGTTTGATAGGAAGACATTTCAAATCAAGAGAAATAATAGCAAGCTAATAATAAATTAGGAGCAGTTTGTATAAATTAAGATAAGCTTACATAATCTTTTGCAGTYTTTTACCACAGAAATAACCCTTTAGCACAGAAAGTTACATTTTCTTTTCTTTCTCTGAGCTCTGATGAGATGGATTTTGGTTTGAATATTGGCAGCTAGTTGAACCTTTGCATTTACAACATGTTTTAACGATCAAAGACCCACTTGAAACAAATCACTATTAACTACTTACCTARGAAGACTCCATAATTTTCCAAATAAACAATGGTCAGAGCGTATGCTAAATATTCCCTTTTAAAAATTGGGAATATATACTTCTTTTTTTGTGATATTACTACTGATGGGTTAATTTAAATAGAAGAGAGAAAATCTGCCACTGATAATAAAATAGGTGTACTGTACCTTTCTCATTTCTGATTTCAGGTTACAGGGATTGCTCTGCTGACTGAAGAGGGACTTCTTGAATCTCTCAATGACTCTCCTTTTCAAGTTGCACTGCAAGGCTGGAGGAAGCTAAATGAGACAGAGAATGTGACGTTATTTTATCACTGCGCAATTACRTCTCCTGTGAAGACAATTTGGTCACCAGCACCAGTACTGAAAAAAAAGTAATTAATACTGCAAAAAAAGCCATATTGATATTCAATAGTACAGAGATAAACAACAGTACAAAATGTTTTCTAATGGCATATAATAGTGATGGCTGTTAGTTTACCCATTCTATTAGGACTGGCACACCTTATATCTTAGCCACTCTAGCCATGAAGGAAAACATCGTTATACTGGTGTGGGGCAGGAAAAAGTCATAATATAGGTAAAACTAGATTTGCCTCCCTCACCAAAGTGATCAACCAGTGACCAAGGATGTTTCTCTGTGGATGGAACCCAAGAGAAAACAGTAGACTCTACACAGAAAGTTAGGGTAGATTTTATGTTAGTTACTTTGAGTTACTCTGGATGAAATTAATTGAACTACAAGAGTCTAAGACCTTTCCAAATGCATGTAGAAATTAATGTGACCTTTCCTCATGATTTCAAAGAGCTTTCTGAGGACTGTATGTATATCTTAATACAATACAGCCCAGTTATTTTACCAGAAGTTTCCTCTGGGAGGTAACTTACATTTCATTTGACTATAAGCTATATAGAAAATCCAATTTGGTATAATTTTTCTTCCATATTTTGAGGCTAAAAATACACATCTCTATTGTATTTACAAAAGGAAAGCACACAGCATACTTGAGTTTTAAAAAGTCATCTATAGGCAGTTCAAAGGAGCTCTCTTTTTTTGCTCTTTGAGTTTTTTTAAACCATTTCTCCAACAGTAAGTATAAAGCTTCAGTTGTTGGTCACTGCAGTGATACTGMTACTCACATCTGTCACCATTTCAGTTTGATGATCATTCTACGGTATATCCACTTGAAACAGGGTCTTCTACTCTATTTCTCTTTTTTATACCAGTGATTTCCTATACTGTGATTTCCTACCATTTAGTAAAAACTTTATAAACACTTTACTAATGTGAATTCACAACGTGCTGCTCCTTTAAACTCAGGAAGATTTTTGACTACCCAAGAAAGGTTTGGACATTACTGACATATTTTTAACACTGTTACGGTACAAATTACAAAGAAATTTTGTATCTGGAAAGAAGCACTGTACTTAGACAGCTCTAAATCTGGAACAGTCTGGAACAGCAATACTGGCCTCACAGGATCAGTTGCTGATCTGCTGTCACAAACCTGGGATCAAGATTAAATTCTAGGCTTGAAAGACTTCTTCAGCAGAAAGCTGCCTGCAGACAGCTTTCTATTACAGATAGCTAMTTCTGTCTCTTCCTCATGCCCTATATGCATGTTGCAAGCAAACGTTGCATGTTCTTAACCCCAGGAAAGGCCTGGCAGATAGTCTCTAGACTATGTGCCACAACAACGAACTTTGTATGTTCTAGTGACCTATTGGGACACTCTGAAGCGCAGGTGGCAAAGGACAGGTCCCCTGCCTGAGAAATTCAGATTTGCCTTATGCACCAGTGTTCAATTTTAGCTTGTGTTTTAATGTATTAAAAAAAAAAAAAAAAANAAAAAAAAAAGGCAAGACCAAGGATTTCCATAATGCTTTTTTAAAAGCTTTCTTTTACATTGTATTCCATAGATTCGGCTGCCTCTTGTTTCCATGGCAACTGGATTGGAAAGGCTGCTGAGAGCCAGACCTAACAGTTACGAGTTCTCCCCGCAAAACTTCAGTTTAGAATTGTGAGCTAAAATATGTAATWGAGAGCTTTAGAAAGAAGCTGGCTTATTTTAAAAGAATTTTCCACCTTGAATCTGTAAGATTATAAACAAGTGTAAGAGAAGCAAATAGCACACAGCAAAGAATCACAGTTACGGATCCTGCCTCCTCCGCCTTCCCTTTCTGAAACCAACCCTCACATCAAAGTTGTTACAATTGCTTAAACAGCCAAGTTAGGGTTAGTCTTTGAGTTGTTTTTCGTTCTTAGGGTGTCTGTGTTAAGATAACACAAACATTGTAGACGCATAATAAAAACCTGTTTCATTTGTGGCAACAGGCACTGCAACTATTCTGACAATTAAATTACCTTTTTTTACTAGTATTTTAATAGACTAAAACCATTTACATTGAAGTTTAAACCATCGGTTTTAATTTAAATAATGTTTTTTTCTTCTTTGTTCCTGATCATTTATTTCCTGTATTACCTGTTTGGATAAGTTTGACAGTTCCAAAAACATTTAAACAACACATGGCAGCTAGACCCAAGCTCAGTTGTGCTAACCTATTTTAAAAGAAATGATACAAATGAGGCTTAGCAATCAGAAAGCCCCTGTGATGATAAGTATCATTTGCCAAGTATAAACTGTTCATTTTGGAAGGTAAAAAGATGTTTTGCTAAAAACAGTAAATTTTGAGAGCAACAATGCGAGCTATCATCCTGGAGAGCAAAAGCTCTTTCGCTACATTTTCAGTTGCGAGTTCAATTTGGATCTGTATCAGTTCCATTTTTACTTTAGCATTTAATATGAAATAACTTTAATTATCTTTCATTATGAAACATTTTAAAAACAGGCATAAGTCTGAAAAACACCAGTACTGAAGTTTGGAAACACACTAACACACTCAGGATTTGAACTATTGCACTTAAAATCCTATGAAATTACTAGTACTTATTAATTATATAAAATTTTACATAGAAATTATTATTACAGAGGAAAGCATTTTATGAGATTTCTACATAATAAGTCACTTAAAATATTCATATTACTAGCATGACAGAACGTTGTAAAAATAAGTTACTATGCAATTCATTTTTTTTAGATAAGCAAATRGATTTTTTTCATGAGCTTTTTTTTCCATATTATTGCCATCCTCCACATACTAATAATTCAAGGTTAGTCTGCATTTAAATGAAATATTTTTAAAACATCCTGCCATCTGTAAAAATGTCAAGTTCTGTTGTTTTTAAAGAAGAGTGACTAAATTAGCAGCACTTCGCAGTACCGTCATTTTGACAACAGCAAACAGCTAAGAGAGAATGTCAGAAGCAACAGCAATGCATACTTGAGTGATGAAGATAATCTTGTGGAGCTGAATAAGAATCTGCTGAACAGGGTCACTGATCTGACGCACCTTCCTTTGTGACACAGCAATTCCTGACGATGCTGTAGACGACAACACTAAAATCAGGAGAGCTCATTTTGTTGCCTGTTTGTGTTAGTAACAGCTACTGTTTACAAACTGTAGATGAATATATTGAATTTTAATGCATGACTTGTTTTTCCAATAGTGTTGGGAACAAAAAAAAAGAATAACCTGGAAACTTAAAAAGATTAGGTAGTGTAATTAATGTCTTTCAAAAGAAAGTATCTGTCCCAAGTTCTGTACGCTAACTTTCTCTATCAGAAAGAGAAGAAGCATTGATGTTCCTTGCTAATAATACATTTTCCACACTTATTCATATGTAAAACTGAAGATACTATAGATATGGTAGAAAACTAAAGATAGGATAAACCAATTTTTGTCCACACATATRATAATTTTTAATATTTTAAGCAAGAAATGGGAATTACAATACAATGTCTTATGTGGACAATCTAGAAAACCTTTTTATCAAAATATCCTTTCACTTGCCTTTAGTAACATTTTTTTAGTAACTTTTTTTCCTACTATCTACCAACAAGAAGCTTGAGAGAAAGTCCAAGATTTCTGCCATGGAAAATTTAGGATTTGTGCCTTTTGTGAGAAAATCTCCCCTACCASAGATCATATCTAAAGAATGAGAATGAAATGTATTAATGGAAGATATGCAAAGACCCACCATAAGCATTCTCTATGATCGGAACAAAATCACTGTAAAGTGCATTAAGTGGTATTTTTAATGCTTAAAATGAAAAATCAACACTAAGCAAAGTAATGCTGTGGAAAATACACACATACTCTTCTGTGTGTTCTCATCCCCCACAASGAAAGAATAGAGGCAACTGCTCTTTATTACAGACTGTACTTTGCTTTCACTTGTAAACTCCATAAAAGAAGTACTGTGCTGATCTATGAATATAAAGGACCAGCTGGTTTTAAAAATTTTAAATGCAAAGCTAGTTAGATAATGATAGAAAAATGCATGAGGTTAAGCAAACCACAGATATGAACATCAATCCAATTACCACATATATACGCAGGTAATGAGCTATGCACATTACATATACAGTACATATAATGAAATTTTTATGCACCTCACGGCATATAAATTTAGCCTGTTTCAAGAAAAATGAAAGACTTGGCAAATACAGAAATTGCATGTTTTGTCAGGCTTGAAAAAATATTCTCTCTGACAATAAAATTCCAGATATAGCAATTTTCTAAGCATTATCATTTCAAGTAGACTTGTACACTAGACAGCTTAGAAGAGAACCATTCATCGACAAGGATGAGATGAAGAAGTTGGAGAACTGACAATAAGGAAATACAGSTGCCTTGAGAAAATAATGTTCCTGTGAGATATTTCTATTTTTTTCTAAAACAGATACTCAAAGTAATTTTTCATTTTTTGTAGCACTGCATTTGAACATTTCCTTTAGCTATTGTTTAACAACAMACAAATGCAGGTACCCACCTAAACTGCCATTCTAGTGCTTAGCCATATAATTGTGTAAACAAAGGTGAACTTTGCTAACAAGCATCAGTCATATCCGTATTAGAATGACATTGCATTTTGTACTACAAACTCTAAAGTAAAAAACAGTCCGTTTGGAATTGAAAGAAAAAATAATACATTATGATTTTGGAATTAAAAATATTGCAGTATATCAGCACTTTGGCTACTTCATTTAATTTTTGCTGATTTTATTTAGGTAAGTGTGAAAGACAGCAGGATAATGATAATAATTATCATAACAAGGAGCAAAAAAAAGCTGATTTTTTGTATTTCATTTTGTGAAAACTGTAAGTAAATGTAAATCTAAATCTTTTCCTCTGAAGCTAGAATATTATTTTCTATCTAGCAAATCCATGCATAGAATGTATATTCTTCATTAATAAAAGCACTGCAAAGGAAGTCATGCATGAATAAAAGCTATACTTTTCTTTCAGCATAATAAATTTAATGCCACAATGGTTATAGTCTTTTCATACTGCTTTGTGTAAAAAAGAAATAAAAGAAAATATAGCAGTTAAATGAAAATATTTAGTTCTTGGTATGCAAGTGTATCTTCGCATGATAATCAATGTTGAAAGTGCAAGTATATTTCCTCTGTAGAGCTACTGTCTAGGACCTGCCATAAACCTCCATTTAATCCAAGATACGATCTTAGTCAACAAGACAAGTCATATACACTGTCAGTCCCAGAGACTAAATATGAACTTATCAGCAGATTGCCACTACCAAACAGTTATCACTGAAGAACACTGGGTAACAAAATTATTTTTCCAATGGGAGCATTAAGCCTGGAAGCTAGATCCATGTATTGAACTTCAGCTAGCAATCCTGTATCTCTCTTTAATTCATTCATCTCTAAGTTATTTTTTACAGGCTCATTTAGATCCATATTTTAAAATTTCTTCAGTAACAACATAAAGATTGTAAAGTCTTACGTGCACATTTACATCCATTTTCTTTCTTTCTCTTTTTTTTTTT
Source organism: Nothoprocta perdicaria (assembly GCF_003342845.1). NCBI lineage: Eukaryota > Metazoa > Chordata > Aves > Tinamiformes > Tinamidae > Nothoprocta > Nothoprocta perdicaria. The sequence continues at coordinate 1,545,086 of NW_020455644.1, forward strand.
TTTTTCTTAAGTGATCTGGTAACAAGAATGAAAATTCCTCTGAGAAGCAAAGGAAACGCAAACACCAAAATTAATTGGCCTCCAACAGAACTAGCATTCTGTCCTGCATTTTATCCTGTTGAATTTCCCCACTGACATCCTTAACAGGAGGTAGACTTGTTACAGACTTATACAGAGCTGTATCTTTTTAGACAATACCATTATTTTTCAGATTGTGAAAATGAGGTGGAAGGCTATGTTTATTTTCAATTAAAGTTTGATTGTTGAAACCGCAAAATTACCTGGCCGTCTTGATCCCAGGCCTCCAATGTAGTCTCTATTAAAAGAAACAAAAACAGGTAACAGTCATTTTAACTGTACTTTGGCTTTGAAGACAGTAGCAGTAGTAAATTTTCCTTAACTCCTTCTCAACCATTGCTGATGGTTGAGTGAGGGACAGAGATGTGCTGACTTCCACACTCGAGCACTAGGAGGCTGCTGTTATTAAKTCAGGTCTGTGGCTGGAAAGTTGCAGACTGGATGGTGACATGTCGAGAAGAAATTCAAAAGAAAAAATAAAAGACTTGGTTTTAAAGGGCCAGAAAAAGTTTCAATAGTAGAAGCAGAAGGGGACATACAGAAACTGGCAGGATTGAAGGTATGGCTATAGAAATGTTTCTTGCAGAAGGGTCCTGAATGGGCATTTCAAAGGCGAGGATGCATTTCTCAAAGGCAGAGAAGATTCTGCATCCATGATAGATAGCCCTGTGAACCTGAGCAAAAGTTTTAAGTGCATATTGATAGAAAAGGCTATGGTATCTTAAGAGATACCATACAAGATTGAGAAAGAGATGGTATCTTACTTTGCACAATAAGGAATAAATGTATGCTTAAATCAAAAGATATTTCACCTAACTGAAGGACTGAGTAGTAAAACCAGGAAATTCTGCAATATTTTTCCTATACAACTAAAACTTTTCAATAGAATACCCTGCATTTCGTAAGTTGCCAGGTAGGCAAAAAAAAAAAAAAAAAAAAAAAAAAAAAAGTCTGCCACAGTTAGACATATCCTGGCTGCAAGGTCTTAGATATGCACGTATATGTGAATGCTCAGATCTCAAGGTGGTCAAGGTGGGTATTATCTTCTACAATGATAAAAACAGGAAGCAATGGTTGAGACTTCAGGTACTGGCAATTATGACTTGCAGTTGTGTAGAAGCCAAATGTACTGTCACACAGCCATACAGAGATCTTAGACAGAAACGTCAAAATTAAACATGGACAGAAGACAACACATTTGGTCTATAGAGCTAAAATCGTTATTTTAATCAAAGGTAGATGAATATGTACATGTGAAACTTTGATAAAAAAGAATATAGAAGAGAATTAGTAATAAAGCTACACACAACATCCAGAGGAAATTAGAAGGACAGATAAAAAAATATCCTTCAAAAAAGMTGTTTAAGAATAGTTTCTTAAGAAGGAGAATCAAGGCAAGTCAAAAGACACCATGACTTCAAGATGAAGAAAATGCTAATGGTAAAGAGCAGATCAAGAAAATGAAGCACTATGACTTGGAAGAGTTCATTTGAAAGTTCAGCTGTTTCAGGTATACTCCTTGCAAAAACCTAAATCAAAACAAAGTCTACAGAGGAAATGAATTAGGGCAGTTAATATAAGTAATTGAGTTACAGGAGAGAAGAAAGAAAAAAAAATCTGAAGATAGATGAAACCCAGGGCAATTTTTCTTTTTTTTGCGGATAAGAAAACCAGGAATGAAGATATGAACAGAAGAGAGCGCCTATGAATAAGAGTGAGGCCAAAGACAGAAAAAGTAATGGGTAGTAAAAAATGTGTTAGATGCACATCTGAGTTAATGACAGAAGAAAAAGGAAAGCACTTGAGAAAGAGAATGCGGATGATGATGTCATAATTTCTGTTTTGTTTCCTTTTTTTGAGAAAATGAGCAGGGCTTCAGAATTCCCAAAACAGGTATCTAAGTTTACATAGGAGGTTTAGAGCAGTTCAAAGAGATATTATTTTACATTATCAAATATACAAAGCTATTTTTCTATGGAAAAATAACTGACTACAATTACAAAAATAGAATTATCTTACYAACTTACGTAACAGGATTCGCTTTTAAAACTGTATCATTTTGACAGTAATCTTTAAATKATGTGCATAAAGCTTTTGCACGAAGGCATTCTCAAAGAATATTCCCACAGGCTGAGGCAAAATAAATTTGTAAAGAAAAGTAAGGAAATTCCACAAGTGTTTCATGCAGGCAGTCTTGCAACTGTTCCCTCTACAGAAATTGATCATATTGATGGCAATTTACGAAATCTATATTAAAATCAGAGATCATACRTACCTAATCTGATGTTGTCTTTCAGAAGCACTACAACTTGGTTTAATTATGCCTGAAACAAAGGTACAAATGTTATAAATTTCTACATTAAAAATATGACATATATATAAAATATACTCACATTCTGTAATCTCAATTTCCCAGATATTTTGCCAAAATAACTTTTGAAAAGGAGCAGTAAATATAAACTTCCAGACATGAGCACTCCAAAAGCACATTTGAAAGTGGAGTTGCTTTCTAATACGTTGATGATCGGCTTGCATCTTAATTGAAGTCTCAACCACGCCTGGAGTTTTATTATTTCTTTCCGAATACCACAGAAACTAACATAACATGCTGAACTTATGTCCACAGAAGATGTATATGGGCTAGCACTGAAATAAATACTTCAGTTACTGCTACCAATGTAATCACAACAACATCCTCAGATGGATAAAAAGTTCACACAGAAGACTTTTGCTGTYTGGTCTAAACTCTGCTGTGTCAAAGCTTTACTGTCATCCTTTGAATTAGCTAGTTTTTTTTAAGCAGCCACATATTTAATCTCACTGATTTTAAGACCTAAAAGATAGATGTAGGACCACTTCCAGTCAACAATAAAACTAAACTTAAGCATTTATTATGTTTATTGCATAGTGCCACAAAATGTAAAGAAGGAGTGGTAAAAATTTGAAGAGGAGCGCCATTAAATATTCCCATAAAACAATTCCTTTATCAGCAATTTTGCCTTATGTATGAGATGGTATCTTACTTTGCACAATAAGGAATAAATGTATGCTTAAATCAAAAGATATTTAACCTAACTGAAGGACTGAGTAGTAAAACCAGGAAATTCTGCAATAWTTTTCCTATACAACAAAAACTTTTCAATAGAATACCCCGCATCTCTCTCTGCATAAGCTGTTCCTTAGGAACAGCTGTTCTTAGCTGTTCCTAAGATCTGATGCACCTAATCACTCAAAAACTAGCAGGGAAAAAAATTATATGTCAAACTCTCCCTAATTCTCCCACTGTTGGTATAATASTTACAATAGTCCTAAAGCAACAGTAGAGGAATTTCAGAGATGGTCCAGCCTTCAGAAATGAATATTTTTTGAAGAATGTTAAATCTTTGCTTTGTGTTCAAACACACTTTTAATGCACTGAAATATAGTACTGCTATTTTTCCCTACTTTTTAGAGATTTKCTGATTTGAATGAAAGGATTCTGAAGGAGGAAGGCAACAGCCGCATTAAAGCCACATAGAAATCTAAAGGAAATGACAGACCTTTTATTTAAGCCCAACCTGCCAGGGGAAAGAGAAAGAGGGGGAGAAGGAGGAAAAGAGAGTAAAGGACCAAGACAAAGAGAGAAAGAGCACAGGAAAGGGAGATCACAAAGACATAAGGCTTCCATACTTTAATCTTCACTTTCAATCCACACTTCAACAAGTCTTTCATTTATAGAATAACACGTAAGCTAATCTCTTATACAAGTACATACTTCAAACAACTTTAACACTCGGGGGACACTTAGTATCCACYGTCTATAAAGCAAAGAAGCAATTTGTAAAGAAAAATTATGATTGTGTTTACCCAAGTAAGAAATACTTGACCTGCAGAGGATGCAGGCACAAATGCTACTATATAGAGTAAAAGCTCTGGCTGAACCTCAATCACGTTACTTGGGATAAGAATTTTGAGCTGAGGCACTCTGATATAACCACATTTGATCTGCAAATCTGCTTGCTTATGAGTATATTTGTAACTGCATAATATTTCACACCAAAGAGTCTGCCTCACCAGTCACTGTACATAGCAGATGTGTAATAAGGGTTATTCTCTGACTCATACACCAAGATTAGGAAAATACTTATTAATTAAAAAAAAAAAAGAGACAGAGCTTCATTAAACAATGGCCAACATCCTTTAGCTCTCTTTTTAAAGCTTAATATTATGTTAGAGACCCACTGAGCACTACAATTGACACAGAAGTCTCTTTATGCTGGACATTGTGAAAATGCATTGTAATAATTTCTTTAATAACTTAGTATGAGTAGATTCAGACATCTAAAAATCTTTGTTGGAAACAAAACATACACAAATACATTGAACACTCATGACATTAGCTATAGTCAGCCCAGTGTCTTATCTGGACTACATTTCATTTTACCACGGTTACTCCTTTGATATAGATGGGAAGGACAAAGCAATCTATGCTTCTTTTAAATGTCATGCTAGTGGCAATTTCCCAGTTCGACATAATCTCATGGAAAATCAAGTATGGGTGATCTGTGTCTTTTTGGTTGTGTGCYCTGTCCTGTTGGAGAGCGAGGACCAAAGCTAAAGCTTTTGATTCTCATGCCACTCCCCTGCTCTGAATATCCATATGAGGATTCTACAAGGACATTTAAAAAGCTGAATTAAGCATCAGGATTTTTTTTATGATTACTACTTTGGTCTTCAATAGCTGATGTAATTAAATAAATTCTAGAGCTTTAACATTGCAACATGCATTGACATCAGTGCAAATCAAACAAATTCATTCTAAAATACAGTTTAGTATTTTTTCATGCAGGCATCAAGTCATCTACCTATGTATGTTCACACCATGTAATTTTAAGAAAGGAGGTTTTAACATGACATGAGTTCAGAAGAACTTGGCAAGATGGATAGTTTTGCTGTGGCTTTGACTTCAGTGAATCTAAAAAAACTCTGTAAACCATTGAGAGGAAAATTGAATGAAGATTTCCTATTAACAGAAAACTTAAAGCAATGTTCCTGAGTGAAACAATGGCAGTGATTATTTTGTTGTTGTTTTGATTTTTTTTTTTTTTTTTTTTTTTTTTTTTTTTTTTGAATTATGGCTCAAAGATCTTGTGAGGAGAAAGGTCAAATGGCCTTTATTTATATGAAATGCACGTGGTAAACTGCCCTTTAAATCACTGTGAACTAGAATGGACAGCACCAAACACGTTAATAAAGCTGGTTTGCAGAATAAACAAGATTTAGTTCTTTGCTCATTAGCAATGACCACATGGGCAGCGAAGGAAATTGCAGCGACAGAAATAAGCACAGTTTAAGCTTAAGTCCTGCAGTATACTGGAAAGTCAGATCTTAGTAGATTTTATTCTAGCAGAACTCCTCAACAATCAAAGCCTATAAAAACAGAGATCTCAAAAAGCCAGCTGCCACAGTAACCTTCTGTCCCCATTAGACCCAAGGTCTCAGGAGAAACCTAGATCTTAGACAAAGGCAGTCTTTGAGAACCAAGTTAGCAAAAAACTTTAAGATCACTAAAATTCTCCACAGGCAGCTCTTGTGCACATAATGGGCTTCTTGAGGCAATAATCATATTGAACAAATTTCTTAAGCATTTCCCTAGCAATCTAGGGAACCATATGTAGCAGATGCAAGAAGCTCTTTCCCTTAAGACTTACCAAACCAAGTCTTACTTAAAGAAGAAGTATTCTCAGATCATCAAACCTGCCACAGAATACCACATTCTGAATGCAAGCTGAATTTGCAAGAGAAAAGGTAGCTGTCTGCAATTAAATGTAAATTTCTGAATGAAATGATGCGCTCTGCAGAGCAGACACTGCAGTATCTCACAGCACAGCAAGTGACCATCTCCACAGCACAGGAGGTAATTTGTCATGTTGATGACATGAAGGAAAAATTGTTCTTAAACTTCTTCCTTTCTCTCATATTACTTTCTGTCCCTGGTTCTGACTTTAATGCTTAGGGGATAATAAAATTGTTAAGCCCTGCAAATGACAGGTCAAAATCCATCTGCTTCCTTTTTTTTCTCCTTGTACAAGCATTAACTGTGGCAGTTACTTCTAGCAGAGAGGCTCTTAATTAGTATCAGTGCAGATACCACATGTAGAACTTTGCTCCTGTGGGATTAATAAAGTCTAGAGTATTTAAAATTCTAAGCAAGATAATTTCAATTTGCATGAACATCTACCCTAAATCTACATATGCTGCATTTGGCAGTTGTTAAAAGAGTTGGTCTTGAAGAACCGTATTGGCTAGATTAAGAACCATATGCCTCTTCTTAAAAGAGAAATAGAAAGCATGGAACAAGTAAAATCATTAAGAATATTATGCCAATTAGTGGACTATAATCAAGCTAACCTCTAACACACTGTCACTTACCTGCATAACAGTTTCTGTGCCATTAAACAAGTGTCACACACCTTTTATCACAAAATAACAACTTTATTAGATTCAAATATATTTTTCCACACTATTTTCTTTGAAAGGGATATTGTGATGGCAGCACAAGTAGACAAGCCCTTTTAAAACCCTGATCAAGACAATTGTAACTTAAACTCAAATTTTCATATTAGTTGTTTCCAAGATAATGAGATGAAAACTGATCATATTTTCCCTGTCATGCTGACCTGTTCAACAAAACCATGACTGACMCCTCCTACAGAGTTAGTCATTTATCAGCAATGGAGCATAACCCAAGCAATACCTAAGAAACCCTGATTTCATAGTAATTTTTTAAAAATTTATCTTTTTCCCTTAAAAGAAGAAAAATTTGTTAACATTAATTACAACTAATATGGAGCATTAACTCCACCATTTAGTGGAAACTAAGTGTCATCTATGAATGCATGGCTCTACAATTATTTCTTCTGGAAAAGCAACACAGCTGCTAAACTGTTTGCCAGGAGGAAAATGTGCAACCACTTCTGGAAATTGATTAAAGTAACCGATCAAGTTCATGGGATTAATAGGAACTGCTTAGATCTTTCTAGTTACAGCATTTTATTAAATCAATAGAAATGTGGAAAAAAGCTATTAGCTATTTAACTATATTTAAATATTAGATGATTTTTATTGATGTCCAAATCTTAACAAAGAAAAATGAACAGCAAAGAAATGATTACCAAGAATGCTTTTGGGTGAGAAAGTATTTTCCTTGTCTTTGTATGATGCTGAGCTAGCACCATATTTAATTCCTGGAGGACATGAAATGCGCTCTTCTTTAAAATATATACCAAACCASATCAGCCCCTCTGATGGCTGCTGATCCACGAGAGTTTTTCTGTGTAATCTCTTCCCTGTACCTGACTTTGTTGCCTTGTTTAGCCTTCTCCTGTCACTCTCTCAGCACTTTACAAGAAAAGCTCCGTAATAATTGAGGGCTGGCTAGACCCAGGCCCTCCGGCCTTCCTAATGGAAAGCTATCCAGTTACAATTAGTAGAAGATATTAATGGACTTTAAGGAGAAATACTGAATCATTTATTTGCCCTGTGCTAACGGCTAGACAGTTCAATTAAAACTAGTCATATTTCCTTGTTACTTGGACCAAAATTTGCCATAAATGCAGATAGCAAATAGCAATGCAAATAGATAAAACTGCTATTTCTTGTTTTTTGAGGCTTGGGATCTTSTAACACTAAGATTTGCTGACAGTTACAGTCCTTCACCTTTGAAAAAGACTGCATGCTTTCAAAAGCATTCACAAATCATCTGTCAGAACTTAATGGGAGGAATAGAAGTCTCAAATTTTATTTGGCTCCAATATCAGTCTTTTTCTAACAGGGAATGCCGTTAGCTTCTCTTCTAATCAGAAAGACATCCCCAGTTAAAGAAAACTAAAASAACTGTGCCTCGATGGTACCAGGCAGTAACCACTGAACTCCTTCACTTTTAAGAAAACTTACCAAGAWCAGACTCTTTCACAGGACTTGTACTGGAACTGCTTGAGTTGTCTAATATATCCAGCTCATCATCGAGTTCAGAGAACACATCTGCATACAAAAATCAAGCAAAGRAACTTTTAATCCAACTCTGAGTGCATAAAAGTACTCTTGATGCTTCTTTTGCTAATGACTACCTTTTTCAGAGTTGTCTAAAGTGTTGYTATCCTCTGTCAGGACTTCTCTGTATGTTCTGCCTTCAACTTTTCCACACAGAGATTGACAACCTCCAGACGGGATGTCAGCGTTTTCTGAGCATTCATGTTTGCAACTTGTTGTTCCACTGCTGCTGCTGCTATGAAGACTCAGCTTCTCATGATGTCCCTGACAACAAAAAAAAAAAAAAACCAAACAAAAAATGGGGTTATCCAGTATTCATTAGATAATCTACAAATGAAAGATTCATTTGTATAYACACGCACGTAAACCTGGAGGCATCAACTTTTAATTCCCAATTAACTGTTTGTATCAGGTCCAGCAAATGATTCTAAATTTAGAGCAAAAACTTTCCAATATTTATTTAAACAAATTATTTCTAGTTTTCATGTAAAAAGTACAATACGTGCTGAAAAAGAAAATAAATTAAAAAAGAAAAAGAAAGAAAAAGAGAAAGAAAAAAGGAACAAAAAAAAAAAAGAAAAAAAAATGAGAGAGGAAAAAAAAAAGGTGGGGACAAAAAAGTGCCACACCAGAAAGGAATGGCAAGCAACACAAAAATTAAAGACTGGACAAAGATGTAATTAACAGCTGACAAGAGTTCTGCACAACACAAAGCCTGCACAACAATCGWTATGTCAATAAGATATGAAGCAGGCTCAATATGTGATGCTAGAGAGATTCCCTGAGCTAAACTGACCGCATGCTGACTGGCACTATCAAAACACAGATAAATAAATGAAACATGGAATATAAATTATTTGGTTGTCTCAAGGCTCTCATTAAAGTGCTGAATCGCCTCTGCAGCAAGTTGCTCTTATTGAGCATAAAATTCTGCCTCTCCTGCTATCACTGTCTATAGCTTTTCTAGAAAGAATAAAGATCACTGATCCCTGTTATGCCTCTATTCTAATGCAATGTATTTTGAAGGCAGACTGKTTTTATGATCTCTTTATATATTGTTCCAAATCATTTCATATTATTGCTGTTGCGCGTAAATAAATTCATTTTTCATTCTACTGTATCTTGTCAAAGTGAAGTCTGATAAAAGTGAACAGAAGATAAATCATGCAGACATAATAGATTAATGTTAAAATAATTTCAGAGGATAATTTGTTCCAAAATCCTTATACTCTTTTAGCAAACATGTTGAAGACTATTCAGCCTGCAACTAAGCCCAAGTCTTCCTCAGTCCCAATACTGGGCAGAGATGTTAAAACAGCAGTGGTTGCAGTGTAGCACAGTGTGGCAAGCTCTATGGGCATCTTGTATGGGCATCTATGCACCAGTTAATACACAGCTATTGACGATAAGCAAAGCAAAGCAAGAGTAGAATCAAAATGTACTGCCATAAAATAAAAGTTTGTCTTTTGGAAGAGGCTGGAGTGTGAGTTCAAAGCCATTTCTGCCCAATTTTGGATTGGGAGCAGTAGGACATATAAAGAATACTGTTTTGTGACCAGAGAGTGGAGAATGTGTTCTCCAACACCTTAACACAACACTTTCCATMGACAGGAAGACATATCCATAGACTTTGAATAAATATATTAAACAGTGAGGTATGGAAATCATGGAAAACATTTCCAACATTTMAACATGAGTTAGATGGATATAACTGATTGATTTAAATTGAGCTCCTAACTGACTCTGGAGTCCACTACTTCACAAGTCTTGTGTCTGGACTTGTGTCCAGAAAAGTTTGTTTTGTTATAATGAGTCTCAGTTTCCCCATGGGCAGACTGTTTACCACCTCTGATAAAACAAAGTCTACCTTCTAGTGTAAATAAAAGAAATCCARGAGAAACAAGTCCCTGTGCAAGAATCTTCTCATAAAGATCCAATTAAACTTTTGTTTACCTGATTTCATCTTTATGATAGAGCAAAGGCATCTGTGGAAACATAAATACCTGTGTTGCAACTGAAAAGCAAAGCCTCTAAGAGCTGAGATGTTTCATCTATATCCCATGCACTTTCACTATCTCTGTTTCCACTGCTCATCATTATCACTGTCAAATCAGATGTACTGTATTTTTAGACAAGTGAAATCTGTACTAGAAATTGGTCTTTTCCATTTCCATCAAGAACTTAAATCTTCTACAAATCAAAACACTATTTTTAATTAAAATACAGATACTTAGTTAAGGTCTATTTTGCCACATTTCAGTCCAAATAAATTAATTTTTCTCTAAGAAATACAGAGCTCTATAATAGTATTCAGGAAAAAAAGAAATTTTAATTAAACTTCTTTATTAAAGACAAGTAAATGCAGTGTTACACTAATCAAAATTTAGATATCCCCTTGTTCATCAAAAGGGATGAAGTGGAGGAAGGGATGTATTCATACATCCATCTGTTATTTCCTGGAATATTTCATCCATAATATGGTGCATAATGCTGTGTCAGGCATACAAAGCTGGACCAACATTTTCTGAAAGCATCAGACTCATTGCAACTACAGTATATCACACAGTGCATAAATGTGCTATGGATATGCCCAGGATTTTCAGTTYTCAGGTCTCCTCAGAGTTTTCCAGATAATATATTTGAATGTAAAAACAAGCAAACAAAAARGAGGTCTTCAGACATGTGATAGCTGAAAGTAAAGAGTTTTTCTTCTACATGGATTTCAAACTGTTCCTTGACTTGGGGTAGTCTGTCTGGGGAGAGCACAGAACTGCACAAACTATTTCAAGTCTGGTCAGGCTCTTCACTTTAGACACMCTCCTGCATGAAGATACTGCTTCTATCACCATTTTACCTTATCTACCTCCGCATAACAGGGAACTGCACCTGAATATTTAAATATAAAATGTGGATTTAAATATAAAATGTGAATTCAGGGGACAATATTAATATAAAGAATGAAAATAAGCTTAACTTCCTAAAGAACTGAACASTATAAAATCCTGCTACATGGAAAGAATGGGATAGAGCAGGTGTGCCAAATGCACAAATTAGCCTTCGGGGAGATACAGAGGCTACTCTCAGAGACTAGTTTAAAAGTGGGCAGACATGGCAGACTACCTATRTGATCAGAATAGTAGCAGGTACAAAGAGCTCAGATTTTGTTACATATTTTTACATATAGATTCTGATATAAAGTTTATGATTTCCTATCCCACATTCAAAGCATGTAGCTGATCTTGGTATTCATCACACTATATTGTTCTAGAGGGGAACTGAATATTTTGAAGGAAAACATAATTTGCAGTACAAACTCAAGGTGTGTTTTTGGTATATTGATACTGTAAGTTAAAAAAAACAGGCATTCTGAAAAAGGTTTTCCTAGTTATATGACAAGAATTATGTGAAAATACTTGCTTCTCAAAGGCTTCTAAGTATTAATCCTAAGGTGAAAAGCCTCAGGACATATGCAGTAAGTGAAAAAAAAAAAAAAGGATGATCATGGAATCATGCAATCAAATATCTATTTCGACGGTAGTAAAAGTGACTTATTTCGAGTTTTTTGTACAAAGCCAAAATAATGTCTATACTTTTCAAATCTAGATACCTGAAGCAAAGCAATGGAATCCATACAAAGTTGCCCAATCAAATCTTTAAAGGAAATACTAAAAATATATTTTGACTTTTAGCTAAAACAACTACTGTTTTAGGACTCAGATTTGGCTTAAAACCCAGAATGCCAATGGTCTTGTTGGTGACCTGGCACAAACTACCTTTTCTCTCTTCACCATTTTCCRTTCACAGCATGAAAATACAATATTGATTACCTTGAAATGAAAGGTACTATGGATGAAGTACAATTATTACTGTGTGCCCTAAGCACTCTATGATATGTCAGCAAACTAACTTTCAGGACACCACTGCTATTAAACACCATGCTTACATTTCTTTCTGTTCTCATTTGGAAAAAAAAAAAAAAAAAAAAAAAAGCAATTCCTATGGAAAGCAATGGAGGATAACAATTTAGGAAAGGAGGTGACACCAATTATTTTTACTAGGATTATTCTCAAGAATAGATACTATGCTATACTTGCCAGGTGATATAACAACATTTTCCTGATATTTCCTGATACTATCTTGTCCTTCAGGTTGCCAGTTCATCATTACCTGTTTACAAAGCAGACTCCACTCTGGCTCCAAAAGATCTATGCCACATAGTTCGGTAAACCTGGACAGAAGGTGCGCTCTTTATTTGAGCAACATTCACAACATGACAACATGACACAGCTGGGATGAAAAAGATGACCTCGGCACATCTCAGTAGAGAGAAAATGAAGTATAAGATAAGTAGCTTCAACGGAACTTTGAGCTACATGGCAGAAATGCTGAGTTTTCTGACACTGTGGAAAAATGACAAATTACCTGGCTTTGGAATCACTGAGGCCGTGACTAAGATGAATGAGGTTGTCCACACCTCATAGAGTTTTCATTTCAAGAACAGCTGCTTGAAATTCTTAATATTTGTAGTCAGAATATTGGGGGGGGAGTTTCTTCAAAAGTTAAAACTTTTCAGGAGTAGTTGGTCTTTTTATTAGAAAACCTTCAACTTCATAAATCTTTCCTGCAATGCTAAGAAAGAGACCTTCTATTTGTAAGCTCCTCCTATTTGCAAATCCTGCAGTACTCTCTTGAAATCTGGGACATCCTAACCTGATTTCTTATTCTATCAGATTTACAGCAAGAACACGCAATCAGGTCTCTCAATTCTCCACACAGAGTCATATTCCTTCAACTTCAGTGGTATCCTGGATCTTTCTCAGACCTTCTTTTTGAACCTGTTTCATTCTACATGCATAATAAAATATCTGTTGGAGTTGAACCAGAATTACAGTATTTCTTCCTTCGGAAGATTAGCTATTATTCCATAAATTACAGAGCTATTTTCCTTCTCTTTGCAAAGACTAGTGTATTTTTTAAGTCTTTGTATAAAAGAGAAGTGCTCTAACTTCAAGGTACAACTAATGTATCATAATAAAGGCTATTTAAAGGCTTACAAGGGTTTGGATAGGGCACTCTCTTCTTGAAGAATAACTGCACTGAAATACTAAATCAAGTAGAGCAGCAAAATAAACAGTTCAGTTTTGCACAGTAGGTGTTTTTACAAAATTGATCAGAGTTATGCATGAGAATGACTATATCAAGATATGAAAAATGTTATACAACCAGCTTTCAAGTGTAGGATAAGAAAATTCTAAACATATGTAAAATGGCTTTTGATACTTGTTTATTTAAGCCATAATCCTATCCTATACCTTCCCTCCATTTCAGTACCTCTCATATTTCAAATYACAGTGGTTTACTGATTTTTAGGGGAAGCTGTTCACATCCTTTTTATGAAAAACAGAACAGAATGAAACAGTAATATGTCATCACTGAAAACAGATAATGTTCTTGGACTGCTAGTTTGAAATCCTAAGAAGAAAAGTGATTAATTTCTACACGCCTTGTAGAAGGCATGTGAAGACAAATAAGTAAACTAAAAACTCTGCAAGTTTAAAACTTTTTTTAAAAATTTCCATGGTGTCATAAAAAGAATGACAATCTTTTTCTTACAGGCTGATGCCTTTCTTAGACATATCTTCTCAGAGACAATATAGAAGTTTGCTTTATTATGTAAAATACTGATGTCCTTCATGAGGCGTGTTTGACAGCCTCACAGCCTGAAGCAATAGAAAACATTGTAGTATTTCTGCAGGATGGCATCAGACAGTAAGAAAGCCTTAGCAAATACATTATCAGCATCGCTGCTTTTTATATACCAACCTGTAATTAAAAGTTATATTTGTGTTGGTTCCATTTTCTCAGTGCCACTGCTGGTGAATCAAGACTATCCATTTGTTCCACTCTAGCCAAGTGTACATTCTCCTATTCACTAACCCTTCACAAATGCAATTAGATGTTATCAGAGGATATCAAAATTGCAAGTCTCTCCACAATAATCTCATTTTCCAACATATGATGATACAAATTTTTAAGATAATTGTTATTTTTCCTGCTTGAGTGTGTCTGAAGAGAATGAATGAATACCTAGTTAAAAATAGAGTCTGCATTTGAAATTGTTCTAAGTTCTAATTGTTCTTTTCATTTTGCTTTATTTTCTGCTTTGCTGAACTTTATGTTCCCAGATATGACACAATGTGTAAGGGGAAAAAAAAAAAAGAAAAGGAAAAAAGAAGACAAATACATTCACTTACTTGTGATAAATGGGAAAGCTGATGGTGGTAAGTCATTGCATTTCGATTAGCCTCCATGAAGTACCTCTGGGTGCGTATCCTCTCCCGATCCAGTTTCTTCTCCAGCATGAGATGGGAAGTGGATAAAATATCCAAATATTTCATCATCACCTCAGATATCAGTGAGCTGACCTCCACTATGTCTGGACGTGCTTCTGCATCGGGAGTTAAGCACCTAGAGAAAGAACCATCCTTGGATAAAATGTAATTACTTTTTTTCTAGTAATTTCCTTTTTTGTTGTTTTTTACTCTTTTACTATCACTGCATTCATTCAACGGTGTTCATCAAGTCATGTCAATTAGCACTTGGGACAAAGCAGCAATATGTCAGAGCAACAATTTTAAGTTCTTACAAGGACTCAAAAATTACAAATGGATATACTTTCAGGAATGCACAAATACTTTTATGCAAAAAGACCAATTGATTAACATCTACTGACTTTAGAAACGCTATTGCCAAAGTCGTCATAGTRAGAAATTTATCGAACAGCCTTTTCCCATTCGAGATGACAGTGAGCAGAGGAAGCTAAAGCAAACATCGCAGGTCTCACAGCAGATGCTGAAGCAGATCCACAAAGGGGCCCAGAATCTCAACTCAAGCCTGAATGGGATTGCTCAGCACTGCACGTGTTGGTGCTGACCCACCACAGAGCACAGTGCCCAGCACCAACGTCCCGTCCCATCAGATGCATCAGCAGCTGCTGTGCAGGGCTAAGGCTGCAGTGTGAGACAGCAGCCTCGCCCGTGGCAGCTGAGCTCTTCTCGAGGCTCTGAGCAATTACAGGGGAGCTGAATGCACTGTCAGAAAACACRTACAAGAGACTGTAGCAAAAAGACTTTGCAGCCTCAAGAGCCCAGGAGGACAATTTTCACTACCACAGGGCCCTCTTTGAGGAGCATGGACTACTGATCAGGGACAGAGTCTATCTGATGAAATAGGGCAAGAAAATCATTGTCAAGAAACTTACTAATTTTGTGAGGAAGACATTAAGCTAGGTATACCAAGGGAACGTTAGCAAAATACAAAGAGAARTGGAAGTAAATGGGGTGGTAAGAGGTTGTTTGTGGCACGCTATGTTGGAGGAGGCTATAGTGAAAGTAAAACAAAGTACAACTTGGTTTCTATTTCAAGGGCTTGTGTGTAAATGCACACAGCATGAAAAACAGTAAAAGGAATTAGAAGTCCATGCACAGTTGCAGAGCTGGGTTGTTAGACGTAGTGGGATTTCAATGCTGCGACAGATAGAGTGGTAAGGCAAGAGGCAATAGACACATGCTGGAACATGGCAAAGTCCAAGCAGATGTAAGGATTATTATTTTATCTTGTTTTCTCACCTATTTCACCTAGTTGTCCACAGCCAGCTGAACGTGAGCCAGTGGTGGGCACAGGTAGCCAGGAAGGCCATCAGCATCTGGCTTCTATCAGGGACAGCGCAGCCACCAGGACTACACTGTGTGCTGGCAAGGCCGCACCTCAAATACTGCTCGGTTTTGGGCCCCTCACTACAAGGAGGACATGGAGGGGCTGGAGCGTGTCCAGAGAAGGGTATCAAAGCTGGTGAAGAGGCTGGAGCACAGGCTTTATGAGGAGAGGCTGAGGGAGCTGGGTTATTTAGTCTGGAGGAGACTCAGGGGAGACCTTATCATCTCTACAGCTACCTGAAAGGAGGTTGCAGTGAGGCGGAGGCCAGTCTCTTCTCCAAAATAACTACCGACAGGACAAGAGGAAATGGCCTCAAGCTGCACCAGGGGATGTTCAGGTTAGACATTAGGAAGAATTTTGACATGGAAAGAGTGGTGAAGCGTTGGAACAGGCTGCCCTAGGAYGTCATGGAGTCACCGTCTCTGTCAGCATTCAAGAAATGTGTAGGTAAGGCATTTAGGGACAAGGTTTAACAGGAATAGTGTTAAAGGGTTTACGGTTTGACTCGATGATCTTAAAGGTCTTTTCCAACCATAACGATTCTATGATTCGAAAGTGGTCAAGTATTTGAAGAGGACTCGGAAACACTGTGGACTCCAATTTCAGCCCAGATGTCCCACAGGACCAGTGCTTCACTGTGCTGCCGGGGTGAAGGGATACTCACTCGAGAGTGGGGGACTCTAGGTGTCTCTTTGCTCTAGATGTCCTTGCTGGAGCAAGGATGTTGGGCTAGATGATCTCTAGAGGTCCCTTCCAACCTTAACCATTCTGTGATTCTGTGATTCTCCATCCGTGGATATATTT
This sequence comes from Nothoprocta perdicaria, assembly GCF_003342845.1. Classification (NCBI taxonomy): domain Eukaryota; kingdom Metazoa; phylum Chordata; class Aves; order Tinamiformes; family Tinamidae; genus Nothoprocta; species Nothoprocta perdicaria. The sequence continues at coordinate 1,561,715 of NW_020455644.1, forward strand.
AGAACTCAACTAGACAAAGCCCTGAGAAGTCCGGCCTAATTGGATCTGCTTTGAGAAAGGTCTGGACTAGGTTAACTCCAGAAGTCCCTTCTAATCCAAATTATTCAGTAGCTCCTGTTTCAGACACTCTAGGTTGATGTCTAGTAACAATAACAATATTAGGTCAATATTTAAATCTCTAGAATATTTGGGATGCAGGTTAAGGCATGAAATCTGAAACAGGTGGTTATTCATGTACTATAAGCTGTTTTAAATCTGTTAACTCCAGTGGGTTTGACAATTTGCTATGATTTCCCTGCAGAATAATATTGATCACCTATCGTACTGTCTATCATAACACTTGACCCAAAATCCTTTTTAAAAGGAGGTGACACAGAATCACTTTATTATTTCTAAAACAGTACTTTTTAAATAAACACTACCTCCATGTAAAGCAGCAGTTCTGAAAGCATGTTTTTCATCATTATAACTTCTTGATTTTAATCTCTTTTTACAGGCAATTGCTCAAATCTATTACGATTCRTCTCATTATCATAATTGTGTTAATCTGTTTTAATTAAGCTTTCATATTTCCTTTAAAAAGATGGGTTTTTTTGCCCTAAGAAATGCTCCACTTATTTCTCTTTTTAATTCTTGACTTTAATTCCAYTGAAATTAGTTAGAATTTTTAAGAATCATGTGAACTGTAAAAGATTGCTGATAGAGCCTTAATCCATTTTCCAAGTCTAGAAAGAAATGATTTGTGACTCATCACTGAACAGACTGATGCTCAATTCTGAATGACTTTTGCTGATTATGATTTCAAAACCTTCTTTAGTAGCTTAATCCACTGAAACTAATCTAATATACTGAATGCAAATTTCCAGTTGCAACATGTTTTTTGTTGCAACTGGAACTTTTTATGTTTTTCCTAATCTTTATTAACAAGAGAAAATAGRTTTTTTTTCTATTTATGGCATTCCTCTTTGAATAGGTATTGTGCTTCAATCCTTATTCAGAAATGAACTTCTTCACTTCTTTCCTTTGATGTTCTTAATTTTGTCTAAATGTCTCTTGAAGCATGAGCCAAAAAAAAAAAAAAAAGCCATTTCAATTAATATTTCAGATTAACCAACAGGCACCATATTATTTTATGTTTCCCACTGCAACTAAAGTAGGCAGGGTAAAGCTTATGTGATTGAGAATTTTAACTTTTCGTGCAAATATCTACTTAATCTGCTATTTAAACCATGCTGACTATCAGTAAAAGGATGACAATAAAATGGCAGCCAGTTTGATAATGATAGAGGGGCTTTTGGTGAAACTATTTAATACAGCAATAATATCTGTAATTTTAATACAGCAATAATATCTGCAATTATAATGGATAATCAATAGCTGGCCTTCTACCAATGAAATACTTTATTTTATGGAGTTTGTCATCACTGTCAAGAATGAAGAGCGATGAGGAAAAGAAAGGCTAGAACATCTGGATGAGTTTATCCAACTTTACTGATAAACATCAATTTCAAAATTTGTGAAGATAATGCAATAAATATCAGTTCTGGTATGACATGACACATGACACAAAGATATTTTCTGTATAGATTTGGGATGACTATRTTACTCTTAAATGTGTAGCAGCAGAGCAGTGAATGACTAAAGCCAGCTATTCTGCTGGTGAAAGAGAATGTATCATGTCTGTTATCAAAATGCTATTTTGAAAATACTGTTTGTACTGTTTTCAGTCTCTTTTTATAAATAGAATGCTAGGTGTAGCATTAGTCAGCTAATGCTACAGAGATCAGAAATATACTTATTTCAAAATTCTTCAAAATCAAAGACAAATACCTGTAAATATTTGAAATGACTCAATTACAGAAACTTTGAAACTTAAACATTTATTCTATTTGTTTCTATCCTCTCTAGTGACTTTTTTCAGTTTCAAGGTCTTGGATAACTGAACCTTTTCATAGTGTAAGAGATACAGAAATTCTATAGTCTTTGCATGGGAAAGTGTTTTTTTTAGAGATGGAATTCCACATTTGAGTGAGAAAGGAAAAAGATTTTTCTTCTAAGTTGAGTCTCTCTAAAATGGACAAGCTAAGCTGTTACAGAAGTGCACCAACTCACATTCTATAATTTGCCTTATGTGCTACATTTTCAGTAGGAAGAAATCTGTAATTATAGCAAAGAGAAAATATGATGATATAATGGCTGAGCAGAAAAAATACAGACTCATCTTTTCCCTTGTCATTGTGTTCTCTCTGCTTTGTTAGCATGTTTAGAAGTAGTGAGAAATGTATTTCTAACAATCAAATAAAAGCACAAAACGATGAATATGATCATATAGTGAACTATAGAAAACACACTGCAACAGTTGACCACAACCTGCACTCAAAAAAGTCTCCAAATGCTGTAATTTAATGAGAACAACATAGTTTTATGTGTAGTGGATTAACTGTAGCAGTGGTAGGGATAAACACCTTAGAAGTTTGTATAAACCCATACCTGTTGCCTAAACATATTGACTCTACTGGCATGTAACTGTTAGGCTTCTCTGTACTAACTGCATGTTATCAGCAGGGTGGGCAGATAGCACTATTTTCCACTAAATTAGGAGACATTGCATATTCAGAGATAAATACTGATGGTTGCTAAAGTCAATAAATTGTCACGTCATTACCAGAAACAAACAAAACACTCTTTTGGCAACATGTTGAAATAAGACGAAATGAGTAATTACCTTTTAATAGTAACTGACACTTTTTCAGAGTACACTCCTTCTGGCACAGGTTCATACACAGCCCCTACTATCTGCAAAATCAATAATCTACAGTTAATCAAAGAAAATACATTCCATATGAATTTTCAAGTACCACATAGCAACTTTTTCTTGGAATAACCTGAAATGCATTAAATCATCAACTTTATCTTGCAAGGCAATGTCTCTTCTTATTGGGTAGTCACATTAATGTATATGAACACTGTAGAGGAAGGGCATGCAACAGCTAAACAAGAGAAATGTTCACTAGCAGAAATGATATTTTCATTGGTGATCATCTTCTAAGATGGGAGGAATAAACAACCCTTTAGCAAATGCAATATTATAGCACTTCAACAACTTTCTTATATCTAAAATTCCCATCTCCAAATGTATACAAATGTGATAAAAATGTGCTAGTATTGAAAGTAATCATACATTATTATCAGCAAGCTATTTTTGTGATTATAATGACAACAGTTCATACAGTGATAAATATTTCTGCTCATTTGCATATCTGAAGCACCAAGCAGTTTGTGCTTCTATAATATTACATATGAATTCTTGTGAATCCAATGAACAATGCAGAAATAATTCAGTATGTTCATCTAGCAAATCCAAATACCTTAGTTGCCAAGGAGAGCATATTGGTGCTGTAGAATGGTGGGTTCAGGGTTGCCATCTGATAAAGGATGCATCCTGCAGCCCAGACATCAGCCTTCTCTCCATACGGCTCACTCTTTACAACTTCAGGGCTAAAAAAAAAAAAAAAAAAAAAAGCAAGGTAATCCGTAAGTGTTTAATTAATGTTTTTCACCTGGATGTAGGCTGAATGAAAAACAAAACAAAAAACTCCAGTTAGTGTCTAACTACTGCAAATTCTCTGGGCATATGCAACTACTTCCAAAAATTTCCTTTCCCTGCTAAACTCTGTAAGTGAATTCTTCAGAATTATTGTCTTCAAATGAGCTAGCACATTCACAATTTGCTTCTGAAAATGCATTTCAATAAAATGGACTAAAGAATGGTGAAATATATCACATCCTCTTGTAATTCAAATATCRAAACGGTTTGGATCACATTCCTTTATTTAGAACACTAAAGACAAGGGCTTTGCTGCTAATGTGAAAAAAATGCTCTCAATATCATTTTTTGCTGTGAAAACTGCTGTCCTGCACTGCGTATGCTGACATCCCTGATGATACTGCATAGACACTCATAGCCTAATGACAATTAAAAACATATATTGCAAAGTTCCATTTAAAGCAAATGAAAGAAGGTAGTAATTTCAGTTGTGACTCAACATGAAACAGACTTCCTTTCCTTAATTTTCTCAGCATCCATCATAAACTTTGATGGCAATAATTTATATTAAGAGGGACAGCCTGATGCTGGACTTCAAATCTTAGCAGATTTAAAACAAAGGCTGTTTACTTGGAGATTTAGTTTATTTAAATAATAATAATAAAGAGAACACTTCATTTCTTTCATCTGTAAAATCAACTTGAAGCCATTCTTATTTTCCGTTTGCTATCAGCTCAGAAATTGGAAATACAGAATCAACTTTTGACATTGTCATCTTTGGTAAAATATTCTATTTTCGAGTGTTGTACTGTATAAATTCGATTACTGGTGTGTTCTAAACAAAGTATTTTACCAGAAGGTATAATGGTATGTACAAAATAAATACAGAAATTTAAAATAAATGGGATGAGGTCCCTTAGATAAACTATTTTGCTGAGATATTTAAATTAACAGATTAGAAAATTATACCTGAAATCACAGCATGGGGAAATGAGAGAGATTGACAAGGGCAGACCTTTCTGATAAAATGCATCAAGCAAGAGAGAGATTTCTGGGTGAAGTCTATTTAGCAATTTCCCTTGAATTTCCTGCTGCTGTTACCATCCAGTATTTGGAACATGATGCTAAAACAGAGTATCATTTCTGTAATTGGACTGTCATTATTCCTCTCTGAGACACCAGGGACTTTGTCAAAAATTCATTTTCATTTATTAAATGCAGCTATTAGTATGTCACTTAGCGTGTAGATGGTAAGCTCAATAAGGTAAAAGTTTCTATCTTAGTAAAGTTCTGACTATACTGATACTCCATAAAAATCAGTCTATGACTCAGGCTTTACAACCTTTCTAGTGACCATTTTCATGGACAAAGACCTATAAAGTTACAAATTACTATTTTCAGATGAGTAAAAAATAGGAAAATAAACTGAGATTACTCATGCCAAATGGACGCAACTGCAAAAAGTGCAAAGCTGTGTAAGAGTCACTGAAAGAATAAACAGAAGACAACAGGACTTTTAAAGGTCATATTTTACACAAAATTTCATATATACGCATAAAGTTAATGAAGTAATTTGGTCTACTGGTTTATAGCGAAAGACTTTTTATTCCAAATACAAACTTAATCCATTTKCTTTTCCAAAAGGAGGATCTGTAGCAGAGTACTACCTGATCCAGAATAAGTGTCTGTATTCAGAAGTCAGTTTCTAATATTTTGAGCATTAGGATGAGTCCTGCCTCACACTGAAGTAGTAGTGTGTATTAATAAAGTAATATTTATCTTGGGTAATTGTTTTATAGAGAATTCACATTGTTTTATAGAGAATCTGTATTATCCTTATATGATAATATATGCTTTCAGGAGAAAGAAAAAATGTGTAGTTTACATTTTTAAATAGAATTTCTGAATATTACTTATTTATTCCAAAAAAAGCCAAGTAGTGAAATCCCTCATCTTGCTCTGCAGGCATTCCTAGCCATCTGCTAGTTAGAAAGGTGGGTGGGTTACAGTGCTTGTCGACTAGCAAAACCATTTTGCAGTTGAGTTGCATCTTTGGGCTCCGTGCCGTTGAGGGAGGCCAAGCAGAGAAAGGGCCCAGTTTTGTTCCCGTCCCCTGCTGCCCACAGAACAGCAGGGCCGTGGGAGGACGTGCAGCCTGTGCAACTCGCTTGACAACAGAGCATAAATTGTCACTGTCTGGTTAAGTCCAGGAGGAATGAGTAAAACCAAACCTTGAATTTTATTCCATAAAAATCCTACAAAATCAGTCTTAGCCACACATACAGGAAAGTAACTTAAGGGGATAGTGTCGATATTACATAGTGTTGTTCCGTGTTACTGTAAAAGCTTCTTCCTTTAGTTCTTATTTGGGGAAAAAAGAGCAGTAGCACTGATAAGATTTCTAGCAAACAGACATCCATATCACAAAAAGAGTTGATAGTTGCATTTCCATTGCTCTCAGGCAGGGTTGATCAAACTGCTGAGAAGCAGCAATGCAGATGTTATATTTTATGATATTCACAGTCTTGGATAGTGGAGGCACCAGCTATGTCGGGGGGGGAAGGAGAAATGTTTTGTTTTGTAAATAATCATTTGGTTCTTACAGCTGATGTATCGAGGATTATCACTGCAGTTTTCTCCTAGGTTTACAAATCACTGCTCATTTCCAAATTACAAATTCAGCTGAAAAAACTTAACGACAGTGGCATTATGTTAGCTATAGGAGGCTCCTTCACTGAACAAATGTCWATAGCAAAAGCAAAGCTGAATTCTTCCAGGCAAAGGACACGGAAATATATCCCCAGCACTATTCACTGTAGCTTTTGTTGAAGCTTCAATTTTGGCTTGRCTGAGCATACACTCAAGAGATCTCAGTATAACTTAGGAAGCTTTGTCTTATCAGTACCTCAAAAATCTGTCCAGAAGGTGGGATCTACTTACATTTTCCATGTTCCCAAAGCACAGCAAGGTTGGAGGGAACACCACTTCCAGTCTTGACATTTACATAAACAGTTAACAGAGAGACAGTTCACTGTTTTCTCTCTTCTATCATAAAATCATACAACAATTCAGGATGGAGGTCTCTAGTTCAATCTTTGCTTCTAAGTTAGGTCAACTATGAGATTGGAACAGATTACCTTTGATTTATCTAGTCACATCTTGCAAAGCTGCAGAGATCGTACAAGCTCCTCAACAGTCCATTTCTATATTTGTCTGTCCTAATGGAGTTTTTTTTTAATATCAAGTCAGAAGCTCCCTTGTTTTAATGAATGTCCTTCTTTTATTTAGAACCAGGTCTAGACCATGAAATTTAGACCAAAGACTGAGAAGGATCAAGGGGAGGCTTGAATATGAGCACCTTTTTTAAAGTTTAAATGAACCAAATGCCTCATTCCCACTCATATGACAGACCATGCACTTTATTTAATTTCAGTAGAATATGATGATTGGAGAGCRTTATTTAAAAGAAAACAAAATAAAACCCTACTCTATAATCAGTTCTCTGTTTGAATCACAGAAAGAAAATGTATTTGAAAAGCAGAAATAAAAATCTTCTCACCATTAGCATCACCCCAAAGCAAAAAATACAAAATACAGAAAATAGTTTCTTCTGGATAGCTTATGGTGAGCTACTAATACTCATTTGATATTATAGCATCATAATTACTATGAAAAGCATTGAAAAAGGAGGAGCAGGAGCCACAAAACAGCTTGAATGAAGGGTTTCTGTGAACATTACTAAAAACTCTTTGCATTTCTCACCTACAGAATTCACCACAAACCTTTTGGGRATATTCTGTCTATTCCTTGAGTGATGAAGCTGGAAAAGGATTTTCCATGACTAGTTAGATACCTAGCCTTCTCTTTTAGCCTAGTTTTCTACTTTGAGATGTATTGTGAAGATCTTTATAATGTAATTTGTTAGTCTACTAACCTGCACCTACTTTTCTCATTAGAAATTACGTTAAATATTTCTTTTTGTAAAACATGACATACAGATTTTATTCTTATTAAAAGAAACACTTTCAAACACCCTCTGCAGCCCATTAGAAAAAAATAATAATTTCCATTGATTTTTAAAATGCATGGGGGCAGGGAGTTTATTACCCTTAGTAATAAATCCTCATGCCACGAGGTAGGGAATGTAATTTTATAATGACTGAAGTCAGCTGGGAGAGATAACTTTCTCATACATAATAACTCATACATAATTCCCAACAGCATAATCTCCTGCACAGAAATTTCCTCTCCATTTAATTTAGTCTATGAAAAGCAAAAAAAAATTAAAAAAAAAAACCCCAAAATTGTCTGATGTCAATAAGCAACAATCAACTAATGACTGTAGGATATATACAGATTATATAACAATGCATCTTTTTAGTTTTTATTGAACTTTTTCTTCCAAAAGTACCTGTTCTGATATGGAAGGGAACTTAACACCAAAAATGGCAATAAACTTCTGCACAGACTGTCGCAAACTCAAATGTTAATGAGCACTGAAAAATTTGTATAAAACAAGAATCTTTAATCAGTAATAAATGATTAATAACCCACACCACTGATATTTCCTCACATCTGCACTGTCATTGAACAAAAATCTACAGAATAACAAACCTAATGGATTTTTTTCAGCACATATTCAATTTCTGCCTATTAGAAACAGTTGCACATGTTTTGCACTCTAGCTTTTGGKTTTGATTTTGCAATTTTGGAAATAAAGGTACAGACGTTGAGTTAACATTCAACTAGTAATTTGCATTTCCTTGAATTTACAGAACATTAAGCTAATATTATACTTAATTGCTTGCAGATGCCAAGTACATCAACTGGAAAATAATTTATGGGCTTTAACACTGTAGTTAGACAGTGTTCTAGAATATATGAAGAATGACTGCAATTCCCTTCTGATAAATACACCCATGTCACATTCTAGTACTAATTAGGTTACATTTAAAAAAAAAAGTTTATTCTATTATTCTTGCTCTTTTTTAATTAAAAAAGACATCCTCACACCTGAATTAGTTCATGCCCATGCATTTCATAAGCATGTTCCATATGCAAGATATATTTTTTTAATCCATAAGTACAAGAAGTCATCCCTACAGAGATGGTTTCCCCAGCAGAATGCAGAGCACATAACAACAGGCTAAAGAGTCTCAGATGTATTAAATTGTTGAGGCYGTAGTTTAAAAAATATTGTAAACCCCAACAAGAAGTAGTTCTGCTTTTCTGCTGTTCCAAATCACTTTTCCCCACTCCTGCCTACCAGAGCAGCACAAGTATATCTACAGCTGCATAATGAGTCAGATGATTCACCTGAAAAAAAAAGTCCAGATTATTTCTCAGCTGGAGCATTTCTTTGATCTAGTTCATCGCCATGTGCTTATAAAATTCTTGTGTTGGCCCAAGAGTGGCATGGTTGGTTCTCCTCTTCCCCACGCTATTTTTCCACTTTGATCTTTTCAATGACACATTTGATATCAYGGTGTTAGAAACAAGTGGTACTGGCACAAAGTGAAGACGTTTCTTTAGGGAGCTGAGATACTAACTAACTGCCAAAAGACTGGACTTTCAGTCATAAAAACAGCCTCCACTGAAATACRAATTTCGTTTTTTCTCTTAGTTCCCAATGCTCAATTGATTTTTTTCCTTTAATGTTTTGCTAGGTAAGCAAGAACCATTTGGTCAATCAAAATATAACTAAACTGAGGAAATAAAAGCTTCAGAATATCTCTTCTCAGCCTTTCTTTATTTCCTTGAATAGAAAATCTATATAAAAAGTTGCTGAAAAGACTRCAAAAGTTTTGAGAGCATATATGTGCTCAAAAGATTAAGAAGTATATTCAGCTACCTTGTGTCCTCCCATTTGTATTGAAGAACTCTGTACTTCTACTTCAAGTGTGCACATCTTTTGTAGTTAGAAAGGTTCAGGTATTTACCCCTCTGGCAGACATTTCTCCTTGAGGCAACTTTATATTTTCACTGATTTTTAACGCAGTGCTGGTGAAAACAAGTTCTTTCTGATTCTCATAGAGCATCATAAATACCTAGCTGCATAAGAACCTCCTCAAAAAAGTAAACTTTAGAACTTAAAAGTAAACTCCACGGATGCTGTCCTAGACGCATCAATACCTGAATGTTCTCATGCTKGAATACATGGAAAGCAGAATATGCTCCAAAACTTCCCATATCTCTCAACTGTTTGCCAAAATACTACTGGACAATTTCCAAGTCATCTGCTTAAGTATCAGCTCTAGCTGTTGGAACAAAACAGCTGCCAAAACTTCTCATAACGCACAGGATTGTATGTATGGAACACATGACAGTGACAACCTTGCTTAAATATAGTTATGCCAGAGACAGACTCGCAAGCTGGATTAAGCAAACTATGCTTAATTTGGCAATGTAGAATTCCCAAATAAATTGAGCGAATAGGAACTTAACTGACTCATGCTATCTAAACTGAACTAATTTATCTACAATCATTCTGACTGCTTTAAATATATGTAAATATATGTATATATAAATATGTGTAAATATATGCAAATATATGYACATATATAGATATGCATAAGCATACATGGTCCTACTGACAGACAGACTGGGCCTCTAAAGGCAGTGCATAAAACTACTTCACGTTTCCAGGATGTTTCTTTTTCAAATACTTGTGTCAAGAACAGCTTAATGAGCCTTGCAGGTTCTGTCAGGGAAGGTGATGCTGATAGTCAGATTTTTTCTCATTTTCAATATCTCACTGTTACTGAAGAATGCCATCAAGTATCACATTTCACATTGTAAGGAAAATGCAATGATTGTCTAATTAAACTAAAAATCTAATGTGCATAGTAATTTCTACTGGTTTTATTCTTCTGAATTCAATATCATCATATTTACCTCTGAGCAATTTTAAGGACAAATCAAAGTATCATCACAACCTAGTTTGAAGGTCCAGTATTACATACAGAGCCTGGGAAGCAGGCTCTGTACATATTCAAGTTTTCATTTACACCTGTTTTCCCTTCAGACACATCATGGAAGGAAGCTTAAAATGAGACTGTAAAAGACAGATCCCACAACTTTAGAAAAGAAACCTTCCCTTCAGTGTGATTTCTCATTAACATTATTTAAGGCAAACACTATTGCATGGTCCACACTTCTGGTATTCTTATACCAAAAAGTTCCCTGCCAAGCTGTCAATTTAAAAAAATAAATAAATAAATGTAGATAAATCATATCTCTTAAGCTGTGAGAAGACACCATCCTTGTACATAAGAATTGATGCATTCATATTCTTAAAGGTAATCCTAATATGCATCTAATAGTCATTTTTCAGACTTGATTCCTTTTAACCAGTACATTACAATCGCAATTTCCTATAAAATGCTTGGAGGATTTGCCTTAAATCTGCAACTGTAAAAACAGCTCAAAAAGGAAAAAAAAAAACAGCAAAAAAAATTAAAACTTTAATTTATGGAGCAAAAATCTGAACACTTAAAAAAAAACCCTGAGCACTTAAAAAACAGATAAAAGATTTTGCTTACAGTGTTTTATGTCCTTCAAAATAAATTTAACGCCTTTGTGCACACAACACAGTCAAGCTCCTCAATAACATGAATATTTAAAATTGACAGGGAGATGCAGAAAAAGAATTTTCTGCAAAAAGATGACCACAAGCAGGGGCAAACCCAGTTCTTCAGTAACCCTAAATAACCTTAAATTTCAAAAAAGCAAGTTCATAAAAATTGTTAATGTCACCTAACTTTAAATTTCCATAAATTAGCCCTAAACTGAGTTAGTGCTCTAGCTCCCTCTATAGGAAACAGAGATGCACATCAAGGAGGTGATTCACCTCATCTTGGAATAGCTGTTTAGGATAGATGGGATGTAATTCCAGCCAAAGTACTGTTTTTTTCTGTGACACTCTGTAGTCATTCAGCTGCTTTTCTGGACAAAGATGCCTAGTTTTTGAACAGTTGCATTTAGGTAAGATGAACCCCAGCTACACACAAGTCTTCATTCTGACYAGATTAGATGATTTTTCAAGAATTTGGATTTCCTGGAACCTAATAAACCAGGTTTAGCAATCATGAACAGTTTATATTAAAAAATAAAAGAGGGAGAAAGCAGTTAGATGAAGATTTTATCTCAATATAATGGTGATATTATTGTCTTTTTTTTTTAAACACAGAATTTGTGCAATTCTCAAATCTAAATAAAGTCTATTGATTCAGATACCTGCAAAGACCCTCATGAAAGCGAGTGAACTAAATATGAGCACAGAATCATAACATAAATATGACTATTACAATGTTATGTTTAAAACATGGACATATATTGCTAGATATTTTAATATTAAACAAGTGATTAATTAATTGATGGCTCAGTTACAAACATCAGCAGAAAAGGTATGTCTACAGGGAAAATTTGACAAAGACTACGGAGGAGGAGATTTGAGACATATTATTCTTTTCAATTTGCTCTCTGAATGTGGCAATTGGCACCCTCAAGATTAAAAAGTATTAAGTATTTAATAGTTTTCTTCTCTTTCCAGGAATAAACTAAGGCCTTTATCAGCTTTTCAGACAAAACACTGTACATAAAAAACAACTAATCAACTAAACCAACTAAAGTCTACTGGCTGCTCTGCTTTTCAGATGACTCAAACAGAATTCAATACTCAGCATTGATTGAAATAAACACTATAATTTCTCCAGAACATCTTCTCCTATTTGTCCTTCCCRGTACAGCCTGGCCAGGCAGTTCTGTTCTCCCTTCCACACTAGCCCAGAAACATACTGGGTACAGAGAATACAAATAGACAGGAATAACACCTCTGGGGAAGAACAAGATTTCCCACTGACCCTACCAGGAAACACTTGTTCTTTAGCAGGTATCAGTGCCCCCTTCCAGCACTGCCAACCCAGATATCTATTCTAGTTATCATTCTATTTATTTTTCTCTATTTTAATATTCCTTTTATCCTAGAAGAATACTGCAATCATTCCGTTTCCCACTATTCRGTCTTCTTGCTTGGCCTTTCCTTCAGTCAGATACTTGGCATACCTCATGCTGACTTCAGTAATTCCGATGCTACATCTGACAACTTCAAGTAGGGAGCAAAAGAGAGAGAAAGGAATTCCAGCAAAAAATTACCACCAACATTGGACTAAAAGACATTTACTTTGGTTAAATGACCATTWTTATTCCAGTACAAAATGCTCAATCATTACATTTCTGATTCCAAAGGGATTAAAAATTGGAAGTCTTAAGTTATTTAAACAACAGATTCTGCCACTCCTGAAATAACTGTTATGCAAGTTCTAGAGAATTATTTCTGAGAAGTACAGTGTTGATTTGATCTGTTATCTTCATAGATTAGTACACTTTCAGATAGCAGATTAACTTCATCATAGACTGTAAAAATTCTTACATAGTGCACCCTTATTTTTATGTATTTTTTCGAGTATTAAAGTAACTCTTTAGAAGGTAGATCAGCATGACTCTCCTGCTACAATAGGTATAGGTAATTTCACATTCCCCCCAAGAAAAACTCTTCTATGACTTTGTAAGATCATTTGTGAACTATTCTGAGTAAACTCTTTCTATCAACAGGAGAGAAAGAGAAAAGAATAAACACCTGTATAAACTAGACCACATTACTTTCAGTGTGGCTTTCTCACAGTCCCAAATTTTGTGTATTCTGTCCTTTCTAGTATTAAGCAAGTCTTACAGTGTGGGCTTTTAATTTCCATTGAAAAATTTCCTGAGATAGAGATCTTTATGTGTTCTAACTTTTGTTTCACACCATCCAGTCTTGTTCCAATGCACAAAGCTAATAATGCCAAAAGCAGTGTTAAACAGGTAACTAATGTGTCTTCCTGTTTCAAATCCAGTCAACTTGTTATTTAGTCAAACTATATAAAAAAAGTTAAATCCCTTGGATGTTTTTTCAGGAGTCAGTATGCCCACTACTTTTAATATTCTTCCTTGAAGTTGATCCAGTTTATCTTTTAGTAATGGTATGTCCATAGTGAAACATAACATGCGATGCAATGTTGCACTGCTGCATACAGAGAGAAACAGTTTTATGCGCCTATCTGCAGCTATATTGACTCTGAGGATTTCACCTTAACATAAACTATATTTTTTACTGACAAATTTTATTATAAACCTTGGTTTAAAGTACAACTGCACTATCACAATTATGTTTCTTTGCTATGCTTCATTTTCAGAGCCAATACCTGAATTAATTGTCCTTTAGCAGATCCTATTATACAGACATTATACTAATACACTGACAGGATTATCCAACTTCTGGTAATTTTCTAGGCAAGGCAGCAAATCCTCACACTGAATAGTACTATCAGATGATATCATGTATTGTGGCTTATTTGGAAGGTAACTTTATAGCTAGGCTCAGGCTTTTTTCTCACTGAGAAACCTAGTTCTCTACACACCATCCATTACCAAATTTCCACAAGCATTTAAAGAACCTAAACCCTCAAAACCTGGTTGAAATTGGTGAAATGGTTTAAATGTTATTTCTGAAAAAGGAAATTACATGAAAAACTAGCAATCAGCATGATTACACAGCATCATAAAGCAGCCTAAAAATTAAATAGTTAGAACTAAGTACAACATACGCTCACATCTTTAATTACCCTTTGCAACAGGAAAAGGCTTTAAATAAGTGAAATGTTACCATATCTGCCAACAGAATGAACAATAGTAATAATTAAAAAAAMCCCTACACAGATCATAAAATCCTGTCACGATAGTGAGTTGTGCAATGCTCTTACAAGAGATGGCAGTACAACTAGAAGCAGTGATCAATACTAGAACTGAAATTTGGGTAGCTGACTGGGTGCTCAGTGGACACAAATGAAGATTAAGGGATATTTTCTCCTCTGCTGCAGGACTGATGAGGGACACAAGGGAAAATATTGACTGTAATTACCAGGAAACAGAGAAGAGTTTCTCAAAATCCCGCAAAGAGATAAAATCTCATCTCTAACAGAAGAAAACTTAAATCTTACATAATATTGTTCTACCCATCCATTATCTATCACTTTAGGAGCAAACAATGATGCTGTAGACAGATCAAGTTAACACTCCAAACACCACAAGTCACCCTTAGATGATTCTATATGATACCTGAGGGATCTGCTCTTTCTCACAATTTTTCCAATAGCTTTTCAAATTAGTAAAAGTTTTCAAGGAACTGCAATAGGGTTCTCTATTCAGTTTCAGCATCAACACTTATATCATTCCCTGAAGTTTTTTTCTAAAAATTTCTGTATACATACACAATTAGAATCATAGAATGCTCAAGGTTGGAAGGGACCTCCAGAGATCATCTAGTCCAACCCCCTGCACACGCCGGGTCTCCTAGAGCACGTGTCACAGKGYTGCGTCCAAGCTGGTTTTAAAGATCTCCAGAGAAGGAGACTCCACAACCTCTCTGGGCAGCCTGTGCCAGGGCTCTGTCACCCTCACTGTCAAGAAGTGTCTCCTTAAGTTCCTGTGGAACTTTTGGTGCCTCAGCTTGTGGCCATTTCCTCTAGTTCTGTCAGTGGCCACCACTGAAAAGAGGCCGCCCCCTCCTCCTCACTGCCTCCCTTGAGGTATTTATAGACACTGATCAGGTCCCCCCCCAAGCCTTCTCTTCTCCAGGCTGAACAGGCCCAGCTCTCTCAGCCTTTACAAAAACAGTTATCATAACCATGGCTCAGCTAACTTATCCTTAGATCTCTTGGTCCAGTGTTCCTAGGTCTCCTTCATAACCCAGAATTTTCTGTGTGTGAAACAAAGAAATGGCAGGTTTACATGAAAGAAAACATTGTTCTTTACATGCACTTAGGATTTGCCATTTCTTCCAGGAGGGCCTTCATGCAGCTGGATTATAAAGACTTGGTCACTGCTAATTTTGGGCACATTGTTTTTGGTGACTTATGGGGCTAGGAAAAACCTTCAGAACTCACCAGTATTCCCTTAAARCAGCCAGATCCTCAATGTTTAGTGCATTAAACATAAACACATCCATTTAATACATTTTGCCTTCCAAACATGCACACTGCTAGACTTCCTAACTCAAGGATCTAACCAATTAAAAGGAATTGAATCACTTTTATATTAGAATTATGTATTAGTAAGAAGTAGATTTAAAATCACAATTACAAAGAGGAATTGTATAAGCTCCTCTCTAAACATAAAACATAATACTGCTATAATTTTATAATGACGCAGTTTCTGAACTGCACTAGCAGATTGATTCATTACTTGCTCTTACTAATCAACCCTAAATACAAAGATGTTTATTACACAGTGACATGTCTTTCCTGGCACCTGAACCACTCTGCATAATGCCATATATCCAAATCTAAACAATAGGCAGGTTTCACTTATTATTTTGTTTCTGTACTATGTTGTGGGCTCCAAGAAGAGTAGGTTGCATTTCATCCTACCCGTAACTATTACCTTTTGATTCAGCAGAAAGCCATTTTTGCCACTCTAATCTGACAATGTTGTCTTTCAGCTCTCGCTCCCCTTTCCTTTTCTCCTGCAGGAACTAATACTGCTGCTCTGGCTAGATGTGCATTCCTAGATGAGGAACCTGCAGACACCGCAGGGACCTCTGCAGATAATGTAGTCCAACCCCTTCGGCTCCAACAAGAGCACGTTGTACAGCATCTCATCCAGGCAGGTTTTGAAGATCTCCAGAGAAGGAGACTCCACAACCTCTTTGGGCAGCTCTGTCACCCTCACRGTCGAGAGGTTTTCCCTCGTGTTCAGATGGAACTTCCCGTGTCTCAGTTTGTGACTGTTGGCTGCTGCTGGGCCCCGCTGAAACACGTCTGGTCCCACCTGCTCTACAGCCTCTCTTGAGCTCCTGGCCACGCTCTCCCATGGCATTGGCCACAACGCACCTCRGAACATCAGCGGCCTTCTTGGACACAAGGACACACTGCTGTGTTTAACTTGCTGTCCATCAGGGCTCCCACAATACAGCAATCTCTGATGGCTGCTATTTATGCATCATGAAACACAAAGATCTTATTACTCTGTCCTGCTCACATTTAGTTCATTTTGAGATAATCCAACGTGTATAATTATATGCACTGTTTCCATTTGGAAGTGAACCTTTTGGATGGGAAATGCTTCTTTTCCAAGCGTGCCGGAATCTTTTTGAAGTTTAGGCAGCTGTATCAGTATGGCAACTTAACATTTCAGCTTGCAAACAAATGGGATGCCAAAGGAAGTTTAGCTCAGACTGAACAGTATATCAACTAAGGCAAAATTTTAGATTTCTCATTCACACATTCACTAAGCTTAAATTGCAAAAAAAAAAAAAAAAAAAAAAAAAGTGTGTGATGCTTTCCCACAGCTTTTGTTTGCAAATTTTAAACAACAGAAAATAGTTCTACAGTTCAATCATTAAAATCAAATGGCCACTGATCTCCGCCTAGAAGTCACAAACACCTATTTCAAATATTTTTCAGAATGTAACTCRTTCATACGTATAATGTAACCAATCAGTTTAGCCACATTTAAATTAAAAGCCATTAAAATCAAATTCTATTTATATATATATATCTTTTTATAGCTTGAAAATGCTTTTTTCTCTTTAAGGGTATGGATAGATAAATAAGTTACTCTAGAACAGAAGATGTTTCATTTTGTGTCAGTCTAATGAACAGTAACTATCCATATACAAAAAGAAGGAACTACTACAGAGTAGCTGTGCATTTACTTCTACCTTGTACCTTTTGTAAGGTCTGTTCTAAGAAAAATAACCATGAAAGATGGAAGCAATTAAATATTGTGGTTTACTCTTACCAGGAATATAGAATGGTTCCAACAACTGATGCGAGTTTATTGTTTTCTTGCTTTTGCTTTGCAAGACCGAAGTCAGCTACAAAAAAAAAAAAAAGAAAAGAAAAGAAAGCGAGGAATGGTTTATATTTATATATAAATAACAATAACTACCCTAACAATTAAATAACTGATACTTAATGCAGGTTCACAACAGTTGACAAGCATTCTTTTTAAAAAAAAAAAATCTTTTAAAGCATGCAGTAATGCCTATCTGCCTATTTCCACATTAATCAATGAAATATGTTTTAAGCAGTCATGACATTTAAAAATATAAGCACATAYCTGTTGCTTTTAATCCAAACTATATGACCAATTGCAGATTTCTATTAATATTTCCCAATCAACTATATGACAGTAATAAAGTATCAACAAGTAGTGATCTTATACCCAAATTAATGGAAAAAATAATTATGTAGCTTTATTTCAAATTATGATAAACTTATGTGAAGCATGGACTTCTCCAAAATTTATTTTTGAGGAGTATGGGAGGTTGAACATCAGAAAAGTTCACGTTAGAAGATTGTACTTGTTAAGTAATAATGGAGAATCTAAGTCTTAATTTATGACAAAAACTGTAAAATCAGATTATCATGAAATGATGTTAACTGCCTTTTGTGCACTTCTCAGGTTACCTCTTTCACATAATTAAGTCACATACATCTTTATAGATTTTTTTTTTTTATCTAATCTTCATTAAAACAATCTCGAGTTCCATAGATCAGTGCTGTACAGCTGTCTCAATACAACAATGCAGCTATAATATTGCACTTTACTAAATCTAAATGCAGAGAGCAAGAGAAAAATTGCTGTATTCAGTTAAAGAACTGTTAATAACACATTGCATTTTAATGCCATAATAGAAATGGTAAGATTTGAGTGGGTTAAAATATTTCAAGGTTCCTTGTCTATGTGGATCTAGACAGTATCCTAACTGTCCTAATCCTGTTAGGCAAGTAAGGCAACACCCATCACAGCATTCTCACCCCAATTGCTTTGAGGTGAGGTAGTGTATGAAGTTTAGTTCAAAATGCTTCTACTCATCAAAGCAGCTGTGGATCAGAACTAAACACAGGTAAGAAAAAAATAGTTTCTGCTGGTTCTTGCTTTGTGCGAGGCTCAAAGGTCTGAAAAGTAGTAGTTGTCTTACTCGAGAAAGACTTTGATAAGAAACTTTAATCTAGGCATCCTGGCCACAGATTATTTTTTCTTTGGGACTGTAGTTCTTCTTTGTAGTGCTGTATTGCTTTTATTGCTGTAGTTCTTGGAAAGCACAGGTAGAAAGAATGTTAAATTAACAGGATGTGTGAAAAGTCTCCCTCTTGCCCTTGAGTTAGACTCTTCAGGCAGTTCACCTGAGGGGATAATATTCACAACATGACCTGAGATTTTTGCAGTGTTGATACTTTCCCTAATTTGAATAAATCGTTCTAAATTCACTGCTTTTGAGCTCTTCATATAACTAATATTTTAAAAAGAGAGTATTAAGAATACATAAATTCAGTTCCTAATGCTTGAGAAATTTAGGGATGGATGTCCCTACAGTTCTAGTTAGTAGCCTGTTATTCAAGTTCATTTATCTTAAAATATTATTTTTCATCTCATCTTACTTCAAAGGGCTGAAAAAGTTGCAGATCAGCTTTTTATAATGTAAAATATCTTGTGGCGCATTTCTTGAGTAAAATTTGTAAGTCATCATCATATTTATGACTATTCCAGGCATATGAAATTTAGCAAGACAGGATCATTGTTCCCAAATACACCTTCCTAGACAATCTATATCACATACATATTATGTTTGTATGTTCCTATACCAGGAACTGTTCCCCACTTAGAACTGTAATTTGTGAAGAAATACATGATTGTGCATTAAGTTATCAATAGTTTCCAGAATGCTCAATTTACTATATAAGATTAAACAAAAGGATGGAAAGCTCCACTCAAACTCTTCAGAAAGCTTTGAAAATTAAGTACTATAAGCATTTCCTTGAATCTTTTTATCAAGGGCAGTGATCCTGATACTGAAGACTGGTTATATGACCTGCAAAAACAGCATTGCTGTAAGTGACACTGCAAAGTAATGACTAATGCACAACAGAGTAGTTATATCACTAGACATCACCAGACACTTGTGTTATTCTGTGTCTGGCACAGAATAAGACAAGAAGTCTTTTAAAAAGCACACACAACAACCAATTCTAAATTTCAGAGTTAACGTGTGGCTTTCCTCCAAGATTTGCCAACTACATGAACTTTCAAGCCTCCTTTGCTTTACTGTTCTGTCACTTTGTGACTGCCTTCTATGATTAGAAGTATATGGGAGAGGTGATTTGTCCCATCATCAGTATTCCGCTGCCATACAATAATCCTTGGTTTCAGTTGCATACAGATCCCCTCTGCTAATTGCATTATTTGCACTAAAACATAAACAGAGCACATCCTCCATGAAAGCATATGAAACTCTTYCCAGATCTCCTTGATAGCAGATCTGAAAGGTCTCAAAGTAGTTCCATAAAACCTTCTTTGACCATCAAGCTCTGTATCTTGTTGAAATTAGAAGGCATTGGGGAAAAATGATGTACAGAGTCTTGCAATTTGCCCTACGGACACATGCAACTATGAAACTTTAGACAGAAGTAGCCTGTGTTAGAAACAAAACACAGATGCAGTAAGATACAGCTGCAGTAAAAACAGATAACACAACAACTGCATGTCTACAATCAGAAACAGAGATCTTTTATCACCATTAATATGGCTATGAGCAGATTGCAAATGTTTGTTTTCCTGAGCTTAAAAGAGCTCAGAAAAGTTTGAGGTGAGGCAGATTCAATTCCCATGGGTAAAAGACATCATAAGAAACATGGAAGTATTATAATTGACACATGAAAATGAATCTGGTTTTAGCCTCCTGGTCTTACGACTTAAAATAAGCGAAGAAACAAAGACTCAACAAGAATAGTGTCATTCAAGATTTAAAAAAAAAAAAAACACACTGTGAACACACAGATTCAGAAGCTCTCCCTATTGCTACCTCAGGTTGTCTTTTTGCAGGAAAGCTACCGCAGGCATGTTCAGAGACCATCTCTACAAAATGTAGTTATCTGGAATGCAGAGTCATCTGCCCGTTGGAACTCTTGCCTTCACTGAGCTTTCCCACTACGTCCTAGCCCATTAAGTTCTGCTGGAATCGCTCTGCAAGGGCCTCCTCTGTAGGCAGCATTTTCTCCATGACTTGAAGAACTTAAGCACATTTCTGCAGTAGGTCTAATTTTTTTTTTCCTGTGCCCACAGCAAGGTAGAAATATTTCCCATACTAAACATTCCTTTCCTCTTCAACAAACATAAATTCAGAATCTTTATGAGAGACCTTTATAAGACTTGGAACAGAAGTGGCTCAGTTCTTCCCACATGCACAGTGGGAAATACTGAGGATCCCAGAACTTTTCTAAAGCGCATTGTTGTTGGGCTGCTCCATAACCACGCTCAGTATAGAATGAAAGTCTACAGAAGCACTTTGCTCCAATTTATTCCTCAGTATTCTTTTCTTCTTTTAGTCAAAATCTATGCGARTTCCAAACCTGGGCCATTGCAGTTCTAATAGAAACAACATATTTGAAGGATTTTGGTTACAGAGGAATTAGCTTAATTGAATTATATGGTCAGTGAGCAGATTCTCCCCACAAAAGTTTACAAAAGTACTATTTCCAGAAAGACTGCATAAGGAAGAGGAAAATAAAAAAAAAAAAAAAAAAGGAGCATTACACTCATACAAACTTTCAAGCTTTATTCCCTCAAAGCCAAATAGTTTGAAGAGAGACAATTCTTAATTAGCCTGTCACACAACACTGCTTCACTGCTAACACCACAACAGTATTACTGCAGTTAGAGATAATTTGCGCACCATTTTGGGATTTGAAAGTCTCCAGAAAATTSAATTTTGTCTCTTTATGATGACTCTGCACAGAATTACAGTTCCAAGTAGATTTGTGGAGCAGAAGCTTTTATCTTATAAAATGTGAAAGGTTAAATTCACTACAGAGCCAAGATTTAAAATTTCTTAATATTGGGGCAAATTGGGGTGAGCAAACACAGAGTTACAGTTCTGAGTTGATTTGTGGAGCAGAACCTTTTATTGTACAAAACTTGAAAAAGTTAAAAAAAAACTATTAAAAAGTTAAAAACTTAAAAAAGGGTTAAATTCACTATAGAGCCAAAATTTAAGATTTCTTAATTTGGGGGCAGATGCTCTCATTTCCATCAGACCTTTTTACATAAAACTTCCTATGAAACCATTTGAACTTGTCAAATGATCGATAATTTGCCAACCTTCTCCTTAAATACTGTGTGATCTAAAGGTTAACACTGTAAATGATCCAGTCTGTGGTATGGATTCATTGTATGAATCAAGCATGATACTACAGCATGCACCAATACCATATACATTTACTACCATTAGAAAGAACAGAAGTTATTTTTACTTTCATTAAGGCTGCAAACCAACACAGCCAGTCAAATTGAGAAGCAATAGGTAAAAGATCTTCAACTCCCTCTGGAAATTCCTTAAGTTTACTATGCTATTACTATTTAAATTCCTATATAAAATAATTATGTTTAAATACCACAAGAGTGTCTAATCAATGAGCCTAGAAATCGTCACAACAAGTTTCAGTTCTTCCAGTTTTCCTAAATATCTGTAAATCTTTGACGAAAATACAATACTTTTCAATGGCAATTTAGTAAATTGGACCAGCAGTAAGGCAAAGGAGCTAAATCAAGGCAAGACTGCCGCCCAGTGGCTACATGTTGGTATAAAATGCCAACACTACATACAATAACATTCTCAGTATTAATTTTTACCATTCAGGGACACTGAGTCATAATTTCTCAAAATTTTAATATTGTTATRAATTAGAGCTTTTCAGCTCATATGATTTAATAATGAATTTAAATGTGTGTATCATCAGGTATAAGTATCTACTTGAAAATGGCAGCAGCCAAATACATTGGTCTACTATAACGTAGCGTTTTGTGGTTGGGTGAGCTTCTATTTCTGCCTTTCCCTTTTATTTTCAAAGACGCAGAGAGGTTACAATCCTCAAATTATTTATTTTGTTCAGTAGCATAAGTAATAAGAATGTAGTAGATGTGCATGGAAATTAAAAACTACAGCCTCTGAATTGCCTGTTGAGCTTGCTGCATATTCTAGACTGTATTAATTCAGTCAAAGATGATACCAAAATAAAACATCAGACTGCTGCACCCAGTAGAGAATACAGAAATACAGGTCGAGGCTATTGACTGCCACAGGATTAAAGACATACCCCCCTACACCTCAATTGAACAACGAGAACAACTGATGGGTATTTACATTTGCATGGGCAAACTGGATTAGAATGGATACCCATTTCACTTTGTATGTTCATTAGCATTTGCTTAGACATGGTGCCTAATCTGGTTATCTCAGTATTCTTATTGATTTAAATATAAGCAGGCCCTGAAGCATTGTGATAGATTAATTTCTTTTATAGCTAAATCATTTCTTCAGTCATATTTAATATCCTTACCTGCAAAAAATATAGCTATGGATGCTGGTCCCTGGTGGCAACGAACACTAAATCTGCATTAATGACTGTTTTACAGAACAGTACAATCATGAAACAATTCACTCATTTCAGGCACAACGRCCAATGCACGTGAGTCTGAAACCTCCTACGAGTTGCAGTAGAGAG
Organism: Nothoprocta perdicaria; assembly: GCF_003342845.1. Classification (NCBI taxonomy): domain Eukaryota; kingdom Metazoa; phylum Chordata; class Aves; order Tinamiformes; family Tinamidae; genus Nothoprocta; species Nothoprocta perdicaria. The sequence goes on from NW_020455644.1 coordinate 1,584,863, forward strand.
GTGCTCCTCAGATATATGACGGGCAATTCTCTTCAAATAAAGGAGCTTTACTTACTAATTGTAACTTTGTCCTTATCCCCCAGCATGATATTGTTTGGAGTAAGATCTCGGTGAACAATCCTTTTCTCTTTATGCAAATAACGAAGAGCGAGGCAAAGCTTAAAAACAAAAAAAAAAAAAAAAGAGATTCTTTACTGCAACCTAAATAAAGGCAAATGCATTTTTCTTTATATCTTGTATTAGTGACATAATAAGCATTACTTTGTTGGTTATTATTAGCCTGAGAAACATAAATGACACTACTAACTACCTGTAGGAAAGTCTCAATGAAAAACACACCGACGCTTACTTGGATAAATATATTCCATATTCTTTCTTCTGTAAAGTGCTGTTGCTTTTCCTTCAAAGAATGAAAGTGTTCTCCCAATGGCACCCCCTCTATGAGCTCCATCACTATGTACAACCYGTCATCTACACAAAAAAGAAAATAGTGTAGAAACATATTTATACAGAAGATGTAGCTTTTTTGGTTTTACTTAAAAAAAAATATATTTGTACAAGCAAATGTATTTTAACYTTAGGTACTCCCCWTTGTTATTCYGTTTTTTCCTCCATATACATTTCTRTCAAGGCAGCTGTAAGGAAGTCACTGTCCCATAACTACTCAGTGGGCAGATGTCGGTTGCTTCCACTTCATTAAAAAGACAACATGACTGAGCAACCTATTTCATTCCATCTACCAGCCTGCTCAGCATTCYAATTGTGAATTTCAGATTCATAATTCTACAGGATGAGGACCACATTTCCTATGTGCTTACATTGCATCTACTTTTAGTGATATAGATATAACAGTATTTCTCATTTTTTTCCAAGTTAATATAAGTATGTCTGATCTGTAATAGATCAGTAAACAAAAGTGCTCAGAAAATATTAGCACTTACTGCTCAAATCAGACATATTCCTTTCCAACTGTAAGTACTTGTTACATATTTCTGTTTCTTCACTGGGTACAGTATGGTAATTCTCTGCATTTATACTTACTTTCCAAGAAGGTTCTATGATAGCGTACAATATTTGGATGATAAAGCTACAACAAGGAAAGAAATGTAGATGTTCAGGATYGTTAGACTGATGGCACATAATTTCTAATGTTTAGCTAGGCATTGGAAGGAAATAATTATGATGTAACAACATCTTTTAGATTTCTTAATAAGGATTAATAAGGATTTCTTCCTCCTGTTTGTACAGCAAACAGGTAACAAGAGTTTCACAAAGTTGTCTATGAACTGCAGTGCAAGAGACCTTTCCCAGCTACCCTTMGGACAAGCAGAAGAGAAACCAGCATGGTTGCTATCCACTCTCCTCTTAATAACCACAACAGTCTGTAAACAGGCAGATACATCTGCATCCAAGTGCTGACCCTCATAAAGGTGTTTTTTTGCTGTTGTTGTCTATTTTCTCACTGTATGTTAAAGTCAAGAATACTTAATTGGAACAGAGACTCGTTAGATTTCAACTGCCACCCTAAATTACTGARATCTTTTAAAAAAAAGTTTGAATACTTCGAGTAGAAAAAGTCAATACCTCCAGTAATGAGTATGAGCACTGTTGTTTATATCACAGCAGGAATTTATGCAATATTGACAACTTTCAGGCACAAGGAGCCAATATTGCACTGATCAGACAAAACCACTAACAGCAGCTGGAAGCCCTGTTACACCAGGGCTCACAAGGATAAGGCTAACAGGAGGATGCCCATACACAGAACTAGAGTCCATGGGACATACCTGCTCTTTAATGATGGTTAATTCAGAGACGATGCTCTTTACATTACTGTCTCTGTCTTTTTTGTCCTTTCCAAACGCTGGATTGTGTAAATTGACTTCTTTCATTGCTAGAAGATTTTGTCCATTATGTTTTCTAACCTAAGAAGAAGATAAAAACCCCGTAGAATTAATATAGGATGAGGACAAAAGGATATTATTATGGATTAGTTCTCTGAGTCTAAGCCTCCCTCACAAAAATTAAAAGTTTGTGTTTGTTCTTTTTTCTGTATGTATGATGTGACTAACTATAAGAACTGCACCCTAACACTGTAAAGTTAGCAGTAACCTGCTAAACTCTCTGCAGTGTTTCAAGGAGCATTATCAACCCTTAATGTTGGATTTCAGATTAAACATGTCTGAACTTCTGTGTTTCTAGAGATTTGTTAAACTTTCAATAAATAGCACTTCTGTTCATYGCAAGTAATTGAAAGAAAGCAAAAGTAGCATTCAATATATCTAAGAGAGATAAGGATCAATTTTACACAGAGATGTCAAAAATCACAGTAAACACTACGAACAAAAAGAAGTGCAGAACTGGAAGCAACAAGCCCGGATGTGAAAAAGGTTTTTCAACCCCTGCTTTCCCTTGATGAAATTCAGAGGAAGGCAGTCAGTACTTTAAACAGTTCATAGACCCTCTTTGTGAAGCTTCCCCCAAAATGTATAGTTAGCATCAAAAGGGAAGTTTACCTTATATACATTTCCAAAAGCTCCACTGCCAAGGTGTTCTAAAATTGCATAATTGCCTATGTGTTTTGTAGGTGCCTTATTCTGATTGATGTTCTCAATGCTTTCAGCAATTTGCTTCAATTCATCACCCTGGTCATAAATTAAATGATAAATATAAAATATTTATGTGCAAAAAATATTTCCGCCTGACTCTATGAAACTTTTTACTTACCTTTAATAAATTTAACTTTGATACTAGCTCTTCATAAGCACTGATATCACGAACATAATGTCCAATATCGATGAAGATTTCAAACAAGTCAGTAGGGAAAAGTCTACAAAGATTTAACATTTTGATATATTTTAGAGACATGTTCACAAAAGCTATTAATCTACAGCAGTAGTGGAAATATTGAAAAGTAAGGCAGATGAAGAAAATATGAGAGACAGCAAAGCAGGCATTCATTTTCCAGTGCTTGACACTAGCCCCTGACATTCATTACAAGCTGGGGGCCCTCCACTCGAAAAAGTTGACAAATTCCACATTTTTAAAAGACAAAAGACATATTTAGAATTCTAGCAATTTATGATGGAAAATAAATCAYTAGAGAAACACTACCAACGGCCAGAACCCATAGACAGTATGATCTGTAGCTATCCTAAATCCACACATCAAAGAACATCTTTTATATTCTATCCAGTAAAACTTTCTACATCGTTGTAGAATGATGGCAAACGGGTAGCTGGTGAAAGATAATTTCTCCTTACTGAACCAACCTTTCAGGAATAGTCCTARGTATCTCTGCTTGATGCCTGGTCCTTCCTATCTGAAAGAGTGGAGGAGTGAGGAGAGAGTAAATGCACTCCTCCCAGCTCCTCGCCAGCCCCAGGTCTGTAATTCACACCTGATACTGCTTTGCTAATCTCTAGGATGAAAGTAAGGTTTATCTCCAGCAGACATCTTCCCTCAACACGTTTTACAATAGGATTTATGGGGCAGGAAGGTGCCACTGGAGACTGGACTGGACAGATTATTTATTCTTTTTGCTGAAAAGAAATGATGACATTTAAAAAGTATGTTCTTATGATTGGAGTGATAATTTGTAAGCCACCCAAAGGCAGCTGTACAAAACGTCTTGCTAACTTACCTTCTGAAGAGATGTCTGTTTCTTTCCATACTGAAGAGGAATCTCAAGGCTCTGAAAGCATAGCACTACAGTAARGGAAAAATTGTATTAATGACAAATATATACAAATTAAAAAGCTTCTGATAAAAACCACCTCTGTAATCTTTGTATTGAAATGAGTCAGTAGATTACCTCATAAATTAATCTCAAGAAAGCTAAAGTAAATATACTTTGACTTCATGTGATTGGCATACGTTCCCACTGTATTTCAAAAGTAGGCAGACCCACTTGGAAAAAAATATGGGTGACTATTTTGATAGCACTGCTAGGTGCCAAGGCACATATAAGTCTTCATTGTGTTTTTCACTTGCAGATAGCTCAAGATTTGAGACCTGCTTAGTTGTCCAGTACTGAAACAGGGCAAGTGTTACCAGTGAGTTTGTAATGATGCAGTAAAACTGAATTTTAGATTTAGGGCTTTTTTCCCCCTCCCCCCGAAAATGAAGTCTAGAGCACTGGAAGTTCCAACAGAAGGAAAAAGAAAGGAAGAAAGAAAGGAAGAAAGGAAGAAAGGAAGAAAGGAAGAAAGGAAGAAAGGAAGAAAGGAAGAAAGGAAGAAAGGAAGAAAGGAAGATTGTTATACTGTTTTGGTTTTTTTCTTTTTTTATCTCAGTTACACAAATTCCTCCATACACATGAAGTACACCTCAGTTTCTATATGTTTACCACAGAAGAAAACTTAATTTTAAAATAGCCCCCAGCAGGCAGTTAATATGTCTGCTTTTATGTAACTCATGTTAAATTCTCTGTACTGACAGTCATTTACTTAATCTGCTATACAATACGGTTAACCAAACAAAGATGACAATATGAAGCAAATCAAAGAGAAATATGCTACTGATATCTAAAACAGTATAAAATGGTAAGTGCCTTTAACATTATGTAAATCTACTTTATTACACCAGTGACTAAAATGCTACCGAAGTCCAATTCAAAARTCCTTATTTAGGCAACCATAACTGTGCTCTAGTAGTGCAGAATTGGTCCCCAAGTCAAAAATACTTTTTTCAGCATGTGGAAAACACATTAAATGAAGAAAACCAAGGTCAAATACTATTTTTGAAGGAAGCTGAATACTTGAAATGTTACAGGAAAGGACTGGATTGTTAATGCTGCCAAGAAGCTCTCTCTTTTTCAGAGCAAGATCCTTTTCAGTCCAAAACAAACATCCAACAAARGAGAAACAGGGCGAGCTTCTTTGTCCAACATCCCCCTGAGAATCCCAGCAAGAGCAACTTAGCTGTGCAGAACAACCTGGYCACATTTGGTCAAAGATGCTACCTTGAAAGGTTCTTTTTTTTCTTTTTAGAGACTGTACATAGTTCTTAGTATAGGACTCCGTCTATAAGGAGACAACACAATAAGAGATTAACAAGGAGACGGGTGACTTTCTTTAATGGGAATAATGGTTGTCTCTCTCACAGTAACAATGTGATGTAAAATATTAACACCTATGACATGCTTCAGTTAAGGCRTGATGATCTTACATACAGTATGTATGCACAATGAGTAACTGATACCAGAGCCACATAGAGGGGCAGCCAGGGCAGCAGCAGCTGTGTCACAGATGTCCCTGAATCACAGACAACTCCTTCTCTAGAGCTTAGTGGGACACCAATGACCTTTCACRGAGGCTAACAGATAATCCACAACTACTGATAATTTGCATTTTAAGTTGATCCCTCAGTTGAGTCACARTTTAATTCTTAGTTCCTGGGCCACCTGGACTTCCCCTGACTTCCCCTTCCCTTCCTTTGCATGGCTTATCGCTATTTCAAATAAAATTTTAAATCATAAAAATAAATCTCAGGGACTATTTTGGGCTTTCATCGTGCAACAATGTTAAAGGAAGTTACCTGTAATAAATTAGCTTTCTCAGCACTACTTTCTTTGTTTGGCAAAATCAGCTTTGCTATTGTATGTATTCCATTTGCCTGAAAGGGAAAGAGAAAGGTCAGTAATAATAGCACTTCTTTGCACAGAAACTACAAATAAAAACTAGCATTACTTCAAATATATTAGAATACACACTGCATTTCAGCTTCCATTTTCCTGTAACCATGCTTATGTCCTCCATTAATAGAGAGAACACTTTGTGTTGGTGGATTCACTGGTGTATTTGGTCGCAGTACTGCTCTCAGGTATCTCCCTGGTAGAGCTCCCTGATAGAGACTAACTGGAGAACTGAAGGGGTTTGGTTTCCRCTCTGCACGTCCTTTGGTGCAGTTCCTGACATATTTGCTTAAGCTGTTCATGAAAGTAGATTTGAACCCAGGTTTCAGACTGTAAAGCAGTGCCAGAAATGCACATTCATTTTTGCACACTCTGCTACTCAGGCTGCAATTCCTGATGGAGGTGCAGGATGCACAGGAAGAAGCAGCTACAGCGAAAGCAAACAGTTCTCAACTGTTTGAACAGAGCCCTTTGCCACTGAGATAAACCTTCAGAGAAACAAAGCTTGACTTTCTCTATAAGCTTGAACTCATAAACAAAAGAGCTGCAATTCTTCTTCCTCTATCTGATTGATAAAAATAGTCCTATGTGAGTTCCTTGATCATATTCTCCCGGCAGCTCTCAAAAAGTTGCATAAGCAGAAAGGAGTGGGAAATGAAACAGACTGTTGAGGGGTGGAACTGCTGTTGAAATAAATGTACTTGAAATTATGTTCGTATTCTACATTAGTTCCTTAATTTCCCTAGAGTTCTGCTTTCAAAATACATCCAATTTAAATAAGTGCTATTTTATTTGGATAAAATCAACTCATATGCAGACAAAAAGTTGTCAAAATTGATACGCCTTAATTAATTTTAATGCTTAAACTACACAGAAAWTTTTTTTCTAGACCTACTTCCCTTCCTTTCTTCTTGACCAGTTCTTTTGAAATATATGTCAACTCCTCTGCTTATCAGATTTAAGACTCTCCATTCCCTTGATTTGATTTAGGAACAGCTCTAGCAGGGTTTTAAGCTAACACATGGATTAAGAATCTTGGCCTATCATTTAGTGTAACAGAAGTGACTATAGATTTTAGCTGGTACTAGTGTCCTCAATAGTTATGTCTTTAGCTATGCATGAAAACCTTAACAGGATTTTTTATGAACCATTTTCAGAACCATTGATTCTAGACAATTTAAATGCTGCATTTTATACTGTGCTCTAGGGCTGCACTTCTGGGGGTGGAATGCTAGGACATTATTTTAGAAATATCAAGTCCCGAGGAAAAAAAGGTAAATAGCTTGCCTGACATGCCAACATTAAGTTGCTCAAAGTCTGTTTTAATAAACTACATAAAAATTGAAACTGTGTTTTCCAGCAAATTCCATGTTTACTCTGATCTACTATTCTATTTTGAATATGGCAAAAATATGGTGAGAGATTTCAATCAAAATATAGTAGGTGTTTGAGTAAAGTGGTTCATTCTAACAACCAGGCACATACGTTGATCTCTGTCAGTCTGAGTGTGTGTGCCTAAAAAGAGACATGAAGTCATATAAAGATATATCCAATCCCTTTGAAATTCATTTTGTTTGTTAATTGAATGATACTGACCAATAACAAAAAAAAAATAGTCAATTCCTACAAATATAGGTTGCTTCCTTGCTCAAGAGAATAATCAAGATATGGTAAGATTATAAACAATGATGCCTTACTTAACTGAAGCCTTCTCACCTGTATGACTTGGTAAGCATTGGTATCATTGAGCACCAGTTCAGTAATTGCAGCACAACAAGCTAGAATTGAAAAGATCAGATGTAATTCAAACCACTAGATGCACAAAAATATTAATGTGGATAAAAACACAAACACTGTCAAAATCACAAAAGATCTCTGYAGGTTCAGTGCTTACACTCCAGTGACTTATGTAGGAGTCCTTAGAGAAAGCAGGCAAAAGTAACCCAGAGTAACTCCGTGGGGGCAATGTTTCTGCAAGGGGACCATATTCTCTACGCCATATACCAGTGTTATTTATTTCACATTCCACGCTCCTCAGATATAATAGATAGTGTATTCAAAACCAGACTGTTGCCTATTATGTTATAATTTTCAAGGGGACATTGCCAAAGTTAATATAATCCCAGCAAGGATCATTTGCATAGTCCTTCCAMAGGGAGTGACAGTTCTCCAGAGAGCATTTCCGAATGGCAATACTGACTTGCTGTTGTGATACGGCTCTAATCTCTCCACAGCTGCTGAAGGAGGCTACTGATCTCACCCAAAGCCAGCCTTTGAAATGCCACTTTCAAGGTGCTCCACCATAATCAGTTCAGGAGTGGTCTAGCATAGCAATTTATATAGAGGGTATGATACAAGCCAATAAAAATAAACTCAGGATAAAAACAAAGTTTAAAAGGAAAAAAATGCTTGAYGTGTTTTATTGGTGAAATAAATGTATATGATTCCCATGAACTAAATACATTACTCTGTGCTTCTTTCTTAAAAAAAAATAGGATACTTTCTGAAAATATGTACTGGGACTGCACATCTAGACATAAACACAGCTTATTTGATGCTCCCACTCTYCGAAGCAGGTGTTATTAATTATTATTCCAACTTTGAAATATTTTGAATCCCTTTGTGCAGGTGGAGGTGAACACATAACCAAGGACTAGGGTTTAAAAACCTACCTGCCTTAAGAGAAAAAGCATTTTCTTCTACCTCTTTAGGACTCAAATCTTCTGAGAAATTAAGATGCTGGATTCTCCCTTCTGCATTCGCACTAGATAAACTTCCAATTGAAGAGCGATCAGAAACAAGATTTCTCTTGCTGAGGAAAATTAAATTAAATTTAATTTAAAAATGGCAATCTAAAAATTGGCTTAATGTACCTTTGTTAACCAATTCTTACATTCTTAAAATCTGGGTGCTTATCTTTTCACCGGATTAGGTACTATGCTTCAAAAAAGCAAACAAACATTTAAGCAGAAAGTACTTTAAAGTGTCCATCAATTTTACCCACAATTCTAGTTTACCAAAAAGGTGTCAGAATATTAGGGAAGCTAAGTAGACAATAACAGCATTTCAAATCTATTCCTGGTTTTATTTATACAGTGAAAATATAAAAAATGCAATTTAACAGAGCAATGAAATATGCATAACTGGAAAAGAAAAACTTCCTATTCATTATGTTTTGTATAGCTTTTTAATTTCTGCAGTCATCACAAACAGCAGAAGAAAGAAGCTGTTTTATAAGATGTGGCTTGGTCAGATGTACCTTAATATATGAAACAGGTTGTTGAGGACATAAACTGCCATAATGTTGAAGACTGAAAACCTACCCTTGTAATATATGAAGGAGCTGCTTGATTCCACCCCAAACTCGGATTTCCACACTTGTCTCAGGATCTTCACAAACCTGTACCAGAATCCAAACTATACTCCACAGAAGCTTGACATGATCAGAATGGAGCAAACTCAGCAGGATCGGAATTCCTTCATACATTTTTATTTGTTCTTTGACTTGTGACTCTGCACAGAGGAGTCGTAACAGCTCTGCCGTGAGCCTGAAAAATCAGCAAGAAATTTCTGCCTCATTCACTTGAAATGCCATTTAACAGAGGGGAGAAAAAACATAGCAAATGTTTGAGAGAGAACAGACATCTCCTATAAAAGGAGAGGTTAAAGAAAACTTCTATTTTCTATTGAGTATGAATGTCACAATATGCAGCCAAACCAACAGTGACCAGTACCACTGTGTAAAATTGTACAGTGCTACTGTGTAATTATAATAACTGCATAAGCAATTTAGGTTATTCTCCAGTATGGTATTAATATTATGGAATGTTATGTTTACAAAAGGGATTTGACATATCACAAAAAAAGTTTATACAGAATTTTTATCAGCTCCACTCTCTGTTATTAGTGTGCATGTATCAGAAAAATTATGGCTCTCATTTGGGGCCAAAAAGCTGTATATATGTTTGATAAACCATATCAAACCAGATGAAACCATCTGAACTTCTGTCCTTACCTAGCAGTGAATTCACCAGCTTTTTCTCTGGTTTCAAATTCCTCTTTTTTAAACAACATTATAGTTTTAAAACGATCTAAATAATTTAAAATGCAGAATATAAATAACATCTTTGGGCATTTTTAATTGCTTTATTTCTAATCACATGTAAAATTAATAAGCAAAGAATTAATACTCTCTAAAAATGTTAAATGTGATAGGGTAAGTGAAATATTAAGTTCGTGGATTCTTATGCAAATGCAGACAGGACTGAAGGAGCCTTTCTGAGCTTCTGAGCAAGAGGATGTGCGGCTTCTGCTAGAAACTAAAGCAGCTGCGTCTGATGCCTTTTACTCATTTCCATTGTGCATCCCAGGATGTGTGAGAGCTCAACCCAGGTGCTCTGCTGGGAGCAAAGAGGAGAAGCTTCAAGAAACGCAGCTGCTGCCACTCAGAGGTAGCTTTACCATCTATGTGAACTGYAGGCCTTCACCAGGCACGCAGGAGACAGCCTCCTGGAAGAGATTTTGCTCTATCGATACCTGACTGAAAACAGAGAGTTTTAGAACTTTACCTGGAATAAAATAGCATGTTAYCTAATTCATCTAAATCATCATATCCCTAAATAAAAATTAAAAAAAAAACAACTGAATGAATCTATAAGCAAAATCTCACCTTTTAGAAAGTAAATCGTATTCACGTAATATCACCAGCAAGTTTTCAACAATGATGAGCTCACTTATCTTCTCCCTACATACTGGACTACAAATTGATTATTTGGGGCATTTATGTCAAATTAAATTATATAAATAAAAAACCACACCCTTCAGCCTCCCTCCTTATGCATTCTTTGACTAATTATTTTTTTCTTGAGACTTAAATAATGATACCATATTGAGCACAGGAACATTTAAAATTACAAAAATATGTTCGGTCAAAAACTGATACTGCCACAATTTCCAGTTTTCCCTGTACCAAACAGTAAATGTGTAAAACACAAGTATATTTACTTTGCTTGATATTAGAAATTAAGAAATTAAGTAAATAAGACTTTTTTTAAAATAATCAAACGTAATTTGTATAAATATTCTTAATGTACTCCAGATATCTTTTTGTCCTGTCCAAATGTAAAAAATAAAATTCTASGGATAGAATCAAATGCAAGTTAAAAACATAGGCGTAATTCAAATTAATCCTGAAATATTTTTTTAAAAATGAAATTGAATGAAAGAGATATGCGCTTCAGTTTCCTGATTTTCCTAAAATTGTTTCACTTAAAAGAAATAATTGTTTTAAAAGTCTAGAAGCAAAAATATAATGTAGGACAAGGAGTATTTCTTCTAAAAAACCCTTAAGAATTAAAGATATTGTATCTTTCTTTTCCTTTTCTTCCCCACACCAGAACTATATATTATAATGTAATTTAAAGCAGCCATTAGTGAAGAGAGGGCACATACCCATGTATTTGGCTGTATCCACTCTTTATTTACTACAATGAATAAACTTCCTGCTGGTTATTTTGAGGCACTGTCATATTCCAGTACAGGACATAAATTTTTTATACACAGAGAAGTAAGAAAGGATTATAAAAGCCTCTGCAGGGACTACAAAGAGATTATATGACTGCAGTCTTGCAGAGTTCTTCACATGAGTGTGAAAGCTACGTTAAGGACCTAAGTCTGTACTTGGTAGCTTGTGAAAGCTTTTTAACTTCTCATTTTTACTGCTGCAGTGTAAATTTAAGTACACTTCATAGGTATCTGCAGAACACGGCCTCATTTTGAAAATAAGTGTCTGCCTCATAAACAACAGTTTTAATAGTGTACYAAGAGATAAGATTAAAATGCTTACTGGGAACAACAGCATGTTAAATGGAACTTACCTTTCCGCCAGGCTTGTTAGAGCAAGGAGGGCCCCCAAAAGCACATTGCTGTCTCTGGCAGCTAACAAACTTACTAAAGTCTGGAAAACAAAACATAAAACAAGATAAGTGAATATAAACTATATGCTTTTCTGTTATGACTCAAAATCTTTTTTTTTTTAAATTGAAAAGTCAATATTTTACAAAATAAAGACTCTGAATCCTCACAAAATATGCTAAAAGTATTAAATACACTTAAGGTGCTCTTAAAATACACTTAAACTTACACATAAAATCTCAGAATATACTGAGTCTTAGGACGAGGAAGGATCTCTCTTTTCAAACTCTGGCTAGCATCTCTCATGCCTGTTAAAGCCCAGCTTAGGATACCATTTTAAATTCTTTCYTGATGTGAAACACTTTAGAACTTTAAATCAAGGGCCCTTGAAGTTAAAAATTAATTTTCAGCCTATATTTAAACTGTATGTGATGTTAAACACTACACGTACTCCAATAATGATTTAGATTATACAGTGGCACTCAGAATTGTCTGCATTTTAAAAGAATATCTTTAAATGCTATCTCATCACAATTGCTGATTTTTTTACTGCAATATAATAGAATAACCAGACACTACTGTTTTCAATCTCAGTTGTTCCACAATTTGGCCACAAATTGGCCTTCAAATATGGCAAGTGTGTGTCCTTACACTCACAGTAACCTCAAGCTGCTTAAGGGAATAATCACAGAAGATACGATAATGTAAATTGSTAGGAAGTAATATGTAGTTTGGTACAGTGTACGCACAACTACCGCTTTTATAGGAGCAAGTCTAGCCAAGACACTTAAGACTTAATTACCTCAAAGCACCAGTAAGCAGGCACCAGGCCAATTTAACACACACACACAAAATGATTTTATGATAGTAATTCACACCAGTAAAATGCAGAACTTACATTGTCTTACTTAACAGCAAGTTTGACATTGTAAGAAACATAGTCCCAAATTTGAAAAGCATAAAGAATTCAGTTAAGTAGCTAGTAGGTTATAAGTAGCAATTTTATAAAGCACTTACTTTATGTGCTCCACTCACTATAACCCTTTTTCTTTTATCTTTAGCAGCAGCAATCTTTTGAAAAATATCTATGAAACAGAAGAAATCACATAAATTGTGTCTTCATCAGTGAACATTTTTCATTTTACCAAAAAAAAAAAAAAAAAAGAAATTAAAAATAAGGATAAGTTCTTTCTGGTTCACTTTATCCTGTTATTTTGATATACAAGGAAGTAACAAATTTTTTAGGAAGAGATATTAATACTCAGGAAAACAGGATGTTGCTAGCCCACAGCTGTTTGGGTTCCCTTTATGCTTGTGTGATGATGTCTACATAGAATCTAGTGATATCTTACTTTTGACCTTCTGAAGCATTTCAAACATTTTTTAAAGCCTCACATACAATCTTTGCTACAAAGGTCTATGGGGACTTGCAAGATAATAGCTGTAACACTTACATGTCATGTTGACCAATTTGTCCACATTATGCTGCTGTTCTCCATACTCAAGATAGTCATTTGCTACTGTTTCCATATACTATAGGTTAAAAAAAAAAAGGATACTATTAGAGAAAAAAAAATAAATCATAAATCTAATTGTTATTGCACAGAAACAGCCTGCAGGTGGTGCACCTGCTTCACAATACTGTACAGTTTACCCAGTTATTCCTGAAACTTACTGCTGTGGCTAGGTTCACCACTATAATTTTATTAGCGTTTTCTACAAAACACTTTAAAATGAAGTTTTTTTTATATGTCATGGTTTTTATATGAAATTGTGATACCAAAAAGATGTTTTCTGTATTGTATATAATAGTCTAATGAAGGACCTTAGACTGAGATATGTTCAGATTTGGCAAGAAAATTTAGATGAACAATTCACACTAGACTTACTGCTACTATTCAAATTTCTGAGGGAATTTTGAAAGTCTCAACCTTAACATTTTTCAAAGTGAGTTTTGGAATGCAAGAATTCCCTTTAGCACTTCATTTTATCTCACTTTGAAAGATAAAAAGAGATTAACTTCTCCCAAAGTTCAGAAATCATTAAAATTACTACTGATGATTTTTGAATTCTGCCAGCAACACATATGCAAAAAAAAWGATAATCAGTTCTCTGACTTGGTTCCTGTTGCAGAGGACTGCGTTTGCAGCTGTTGCCAACATCTCAGGAGGCCACTGTACAACCCCACTGTGCAATCCCTCAAGAGGCACAGCTAAGCATTCAGTGGCATAGGAGTGGAATACACCAAACAATTCATACGGCAGCCACATCCATCAGAAGGAAACARTCTTTAACAGCTGCAGCTCTATGGATGTTTCAGACTGGTGACTGCCAGACCAAAGAATTGATAGCACGTTATTAGTTCCCTGAAGTAAGAGTGATGCCATAGATATTCATGAACAATGATTACATTCTGGAAAGATACATTTATTTTTGTAAATTCTACTTTTCTGGGAGGAAAACTACCAATGGTTAGTGCCAATCTCAGACATATCCAAGTGATGCTAAATCTTGCTGTCAGGTGGACAACAAGAGCAGAGCAATATTAACACAGAGCAATAACAATACAACAGCGAGCGTAATACAAAGATGCTGCAGCTCCCACATCTCAGCCTGTTAAGCAGTTCTATCACTCTAGAGTCCCCTTGGGAAGTCATTTGCTGAAGCTCAAGGTGACTTCACTCATCTTTCCTTCAAAAGTCTACAGTTCCCTTTCTTTTGAGTCACCCAAACRTTGACCTGTCCTAAACCTTTTGCCACTTCAGTGGGCATCTTTTAACCCTCCCAACTAAAAGCTAAGAGTTAACCCCTGCTAGATTACATGGACAGTTGCTTTGTACCCTGGTGAAAAAATAAACACACTACCTGCCCAACTGCAAACAGAACATACCTATAAAGTAAGCTTACATGTACACAGCTTTTTGCATGCAACACGATGGGCGAAGGTACTAATAGGACTTTTACCTGAGCTAGACTTTCCACACCACCCAAACTGTGGAGCATTTCCTAAAAAAAAAAAATAAATAAATGGACGAACAACTTAAGAATACAGAAAACAGGAATGAGAGAACATATGAAGATAAATGTCTCATTTCTTATGAGAGTTGAAAAAACAGTAGTCAAAGTCAACAGCTTCTGGAGATGCTCAGCACCTTTAAGTTTAGAACTACTTACATGAATTTTATTACTTATATAAAAACATAGGGTTGAAATTTTAAGGTTTAGAAATTGGAATATAGATACAAGCCTCAGAGTACCTGCTAAATAAATTCATAAAGACAAATATCTTCATATTTGAGATATGTGAGAGTTAATCTTATGAATAGCAAATATAATAGCCAGAATACAATTAAAACTATGAAGTTGTAGTTCAAAGTATAAGGTTTCCAGGAAGAACAGGTAGTTTTAAGTTTCSTTCAATTCATACATTATAGAAAATTTATACATTAATGCCAAGAAATCAAGTCAATTAAGCAATCTTGACCAGAGCAATGACCAAGCTCTCTGTTACACAGATTCACAGGTTCTTTGCYAGGCTTAGCAGCAATGCATACTACATAGTAAACACGAGAAACTGAGTAAATTATCTAAGAACAGCAGCGGTTGACTCTTGGAATGTTTGCTTGCAGCTCACTTGTATCTTCATATGAAGAAATATAGGTACAAACATGTAATAAGTTTGTGTCTGTAAAAATGCACACATTTTTATAAACAAGCCCCTAGATTATTATATGCATGCTGCTTATTAGCAATCTCTTCTCTAAGAAGGAAGTAATATTTTGATATACTGACCCGATAGCAGGGATCCCTTATTAGTAATCTCAGGCAGATTAATACTCTCAGAAAATGGATGGATGGAGCTTGCTTAACCCACTCCCTGTAGTGGAAATATCCAAACATACAAATCAAAACCAATAAATCACATTGCATAAGTCATTTCAATTTCAGGATTGATTTACTAGAAATGAATAACCTACGCTAGCTATGCAATATACTACACTACAGAATTTTATACTATGCAACTCTAAATCCTATTTATATTCAAACTTAGTAACAATTTTAATTAATTTGATTTAATTAATATGAACATTACCACCCTCATTTATTATCAGTGAAGTGATCTASGAATGAACTAGGAAAGATCAGATCATGATTTGACAGAAACTTAGCTCAAATGAAGCATCAAGGCCCCAAAGGGTAGAAACAGAGAAAGCATATGCCAAATTTCAGTGCACTAATTCTACATTCATAAAAATGTAATAAAAACATGAGTGCTGCAGAGAAAGAATAGCTAGATTTGAAATAAAGGTTTAAATGAGCATCATCTATTCTGTTTTTTTAAAAATATATTATTACTATTGTAAGAATATTAGTCTATTATTAGTCTAATTATTCTGAAGACTATTACTAGTCTTTGGAATAACTTATATTGTTTARATGTTTTTATATGGGATCATACTTTCACAGAGAGCTTCCTCTTTTATTGTTCCTGCATGTGGAGCTTGGCAGAAACCCCAAATTGGACTTGCACAGAATACCAAAGGGCAGTGGTCCTACATAAATACCAGCAGTGTTTGAGTAATTACATTGTCCTTGGAAAGTATATATACCCCACTTCCCCATTTGAAACAAATCGAGCATTGGAACCCTCTTGGTTTTGTTTTACTTGAGAGAATCTGTRTCTGGGCAAGTTTCCAAAGAATGGGAGAAGTCTGTGCGACGTGGCAGCTCTCTTCCCTTGTTAGCATTTGCAGTTAGGAATGACGCCAATGGTTAAAAATATTTGGATAAAAATAAATGCTGTGCAAATAGATACTAGCAAAATCTCAGCCCTTTTAATGCCAATATTCTGCCAGAAGCAATATTTTTTACTTTGTTTCCATACTTGGTCCCTTTAGAAAAGCACTTTGCTTTCAGGCAGAGTAACCARCAACCACATTCTGGCGCTAGGAAACAGTGGTAGGTGAGACTGGAAATGATCTTCACCTCACTTTGAAAACAGATCCTGTAAAGTTATTTTTTCAAAAGATCTTGATTCTTGATCAAAGCTAGTTTCCATAACGGAGCCATCCATCTGCAATACTTTCAGGAAAAGTAGTTCTCCGAGCCTAGTTAAGGTTTGAGAGCCTCTGCCTCTAGTCATATTTAGGCTGTTTGTTACTGGAGAGCCCAGTGTAATTCAGCACATGCCAGSAGGCGTTTTTCTCCCTGTTCAGTTGCACTGCTTCTCCCAGTTTAAGGTCAGCTGATCAGAGCTTTATTCTCCATGGGACTATCTGCAACCARGTCTTCTGCTAACACAGTGATGAATCAGCAAGTGGGTGTGAAGTTTTTGCACCCCTACAAACATGGTTGTGCCAGCAAAGTGTCTAATGGAGATGCAGGTGACAGCTCCTTAGGCAGCTCTGMGAAAATGCCACGGCCACAGTTCCAAAGAGAGGATAACATCATGGCTGCAGTAAGAGATTTACAAAAGGCAACTAAATCACCTTTGTAAYTGCACTTCTGCTATGGGTTTTACAGGTCTATTAATATACACTTCTTTCATTAATCTTATCTGGGTGCTTTCATTTATAATAAAGGAGGCTGGTTTTATTATATCATCATCAAAAGACATGTGCCACAATATGTRAACACAATTTGGAAAGAGAGGACATAAGCTATTCTTAAATTGTTATTCTTAAATGAAGTGGAGCCACTGATATCCCTCTAGTAGTACTGAGATGATGAAATTCACTCACAAAAGAGAGAATTTCCAAACTTTCCAAAGATTTGTCTTGATAAAAAATACAACACACTTCAGTGGCATATATTAATCAAATTCTGAAAAAGACTTTTCTTTCCCAGAAATGGAAGGCATCAAAATGGGGCAATTTTCTTGAAGGTCTTGCACTTATTTTTTCACTCCATCAAAAGCTATGAGAACAACATTAGAAATGGGTTTTTTTCTTTCTGTTACATGCACATATACAAGTAAAAGTGAACAGCAACATAAGCTCATCTAAGTTGCACTGAAGTCTTTTTATATACTGGCAGCAGTCCATAAAATAAAAATAAATATCAATACAATAAGAATGAAATTATTTTTTAAAAAAAGTAAACCATAAACCATAGCCACCAGATTTGGACAGACAATCATGGGAAACATGGGAATCATGTTAGAATTTTGGTCATCCACATTTAGTGAAAGGTACCCAATTCATCCTCCCAGCAACCAAGTGTTCAGTCTTCAGTACTGAATACAAAAGATTGTTTATAAGGCTAAAACAATGATTATCCAGATATGTGAAGCCAGTAGTTTCCACACAAAAGGCTGCCTATGAAATATCCATGCCAGGTCTTACCCACGCATACAGGTTCTTTGCTTAACTCATGGAAGAGTAACCTCTCTTCCTTAAATATAAATGCATGCAGTATCCTTACCTGCAGGTAAGCCTGTTCTGAACTAAAGCTGTGAAGATCTCCTGAAAAAGTTCATGCTTAGGATGCTTGCTAAAATTTCTCTCATTCTTGTAGCTCATGCTAATGAAAAAAAAAAAGTTGTATTGGTTGTATTTCCAAATAAAGACATCACTACTTCATTTAAATCAAATATAATAAAACTYGACAGCCCACTCTGTTCAATGGGAACATATGACTGACACTTACAAAAGCAAGAATATATACAGTTAGGTTTAGAAAGCTAGAAGCAAGTAATTCACATTTTGGACGATGGGTTAAGATGGAAGTACAAGATACAGATAAAAGTGCAGATTATAGATGCTTTTAACACCCCAACAAGCCCAAGGTGCATTAAGATGTTGATATACAATAGGGTGTTGTCGTGAGAGCTGCCGTTTTTCAACCTGAATTTTTCCAGTTCAGCAGATTCGATGGTTCCTTGCGACTGAGTGTGGTGTTTCTGCCCATCACCATTGATGACAGACTGCTGAGACTTGGTCATGCTGGCTTGATCGCTTTCAAAATGAGTAGCTGGAAACTAAAGAGAAAAGGGAGTATTTGCAAGGCAATCACTCTATTTTATCAGTTCTATGAGAATGTTAACATGCAAAATATGCGTTTTTCCAAGTTCTGACTTGAACCACAGAYAGCATTAAATTTTGGATCTATAATTTCCATTATGAATTTATATGTATGCGTGTGTTATATACACATATATATTTATGTACACACACACTTGTGATATTTATCACAATACAAAAATGAAGTGCTGGAGAATCAATGTAAAATAATGCTGTACATCAAGCTATATAAAGTGTCAAGATGGTGTCTTTTAAAATTTATAAAAACAAAGCTCAATATCAAGCTCAATTCTTTTTGTCATCACTTCTTACCAGTCTCACTTATACAATTGCACAGCCTTCGTATTTTATTTAAATTGGAGGACTGGGATGTTTCAGCTTTATACTTGGAAGCAATTCCATGCCTCCATCCAGGAAGTGAAGGGAGTGATTCCTTTACCCTATGAGGGATTCCTCACGTCTTTTTTTTTTTTTTTTTTTTTATGATTTTTATATGGAATAGAAAGGCAGGAACTGTTTGGCATTCAGAGAACTGCTGCCTCTTGCAATCTGTTGCTTTTATTTTCTTTGAATGACAAACACAGGCTCCACTAAGCGTATCAAGGTGGACAAGATGTTACTGCTAACAAGCCCCACACAGTGAAATCTTCCTGCTGAGGATTCTCAGCTGAGTGTTACTCTCCCAAGATGAAGTGTTTACAGTAAAAATGCCAATTTGTGCTTTTATATTCTTTACTGTTCTTAATTGTATTGTAACTAATAAATCTCCAAGACTACTTTCTCCTAATATTGTATAAAAAGCCCAGATGAAGATAAAGCTGTTAGACTACTTGACTATGTGCAACAATATCTGTATAAACTCTGCCAGAGATATTGAYATAACAAAGCAATATTTTCCCATTAAACAGAGATTACAGCAGGTGAGGTTAAGAGGTTGGTCAGCCTCACTCCTTCATTCTTTCTGAATGGGATTTATCCCACTGCTCGAATTCCCCCAACAAAAATAAAAGATGCCACATGCACTGCACAAGATTTTACTAACAGATTTAATTAATTGTACCAGAACATAACATCATAACTATTTGCAGCAGGCTATAGTCACCATTATTTATAATTATACAATTGTAGACTATGTTTAATAGTGGTTAGTGAAAAAATACCTGTTGTTTGCTGGTCTGAACGTTTAAAAGAGAGTGAAGCTTTTTAAGATCAGAATAATCCCTAGGATAAAACACAGCAGCGTGAGAACATAAATTAATAGTCACATACAAATATTTTTTTGTTAAAAAAAGAGACCAACAAGCTACATGGCTAATGGGAAAAAATAAAGTTCTCTGATGTGGCCTAATGTCACCACTCTATGTAGAAAAGAATTTATAGCTTCTCCAGAATGCCTTAAATCAATAAAGGTGTAAATAAACTTTGCGACCAGAGTAACAGTCGTCATGTTTACACTGCATTTCCAATTACAGCATTCAGCCTTGGCAGCTAGTGCAAATAGCACGTGGGTACTGCTGAAGTTCAAACAAAGTAAAACGTCACACACTGTACCTAGTAAACGTCCCAAGAGTTTTCCTGTCTGATGCTTTTTCTGTGCTCTTCAGCTTTTTGTCCTGATCAGGCATTGTACATTATCATCATCGTCACGGGGCTAAAAAAAGCTTTTCCTGAAAAATAAAGCAACAGAATTCAATCACTATGACAAAAAGCAGCAAACGCTTACAGAAACAACTGGAATTACTTCAAGACGAAAAACGTGGGTCAGCTATCTGGTCAGCACAAAACTCTAAACACTAAATGACTAGAGTCCTTTAGAATTCCACATATTAGCAAGCAAAGTAATTAGCCTTACACASAGCAACCTTCATTTCCAGAAACATTTTCAGTGTGGGTAAATGACATCAGCTGTCTTGCCCTTCGTCTGTATTGGCATTGCTCCTCTTGCAGCATCCTGTTACAGTTACTTGCATCCCTAGGGTGGGATGGCTATTTGYGTGACCGCAGGGCTTGCAGCCTGGCACCTGGGCTGTCCCATACGATGGGCTGTCCCAGCAGCAGGGAAAATAGTGGCTTTTTTATCATCTAAACACAGACGAGAGATGAAAGGTAGAAGAAGGAAGTTCCTGACAAAACAAATGAGATGTATGCATCATGCAAACTACCAGGGAGCCACAGAAATTTCCTGCGGAGTTTAGAATCGGGATCTCCTGAATTTCAGCTGCAGGCCGTACCCTAGCAGTGCCCAGGCTTTCCCCACCGAGCGGGATGTGTGTCCTGCTTAGCCCAGCAGAAGAGCAGAGCTGGTTGAATAACGGGAGCAGCGCAAGAGCGGAGCCTCAGCCCCTATGGCCCCCTTGTCCCACCGCACATAGACTCTCAGTGTATCTGTCTGCCCCCTGCACGGCCTGACTTTCCACAAAAGCTCTGGGCTGGCCGCTTCCAAAGCGCCCATCACCCTCGCTGCAAACGCTGCATCGCAGGCAGGGAGAAAGGGAGAGAAAACCATGGGAATAAAGCAGCCACGAGGAAGCTCTCACCATCCTTGGAGCAACCATGCAGCAGAACCTGCTCCCTGGGGAGAAAGGGACTCATCGATCCGGAGCAGGCTGGAGCGGAACAATAATCCCAGGGAACTGCACAGAGCTGCGCAGTGAGAGAGCACTCCGGGTTTAAGGAAAATACATTCCTCCCTTTGTTTCATTCTTCACTGGACATGGAGAGTTTGGATGTCCCATTGATGTCTCTTTACCAGGACTTCCCTATGAAACCTGACAGCCTCCCCTCCTCCTCTGAAACAAAGTTTCAGAAAGTGAAAACAACCCCCCAAATAAACCAAAACACAAAAAGACAGTGGAGGATAATCTCCCTCCGTAACTATAATAGCTAAGAACCGTCTTAAACAGAAAAAAAAATCTAGCATGCTTTATTATTTTTGCTATCAGTCACTACTGGATACAGATAATAGATATGAACAGCTTTATAAGCCAAATATCCTATTTATCTTGAATTCTTTTCTTCATTACTCCATTGGCTGAGCTCCACTATCTATCACACTGAAGGGTAACTGACGTAAGCTGGATAAAGAGGCAGCAGATACCTTGGCTTTAGTAAGACTTCTGATGCTGTTGTCAGACAGGAAAGTATCTAGTACCACATGCTGGCTGTGAGATCACATGGAAAATTTCTCCTTAAAGGAGCAATTATCAATATGTTATTGCCAAAAAAGTATTCCAAAAAGGGTCAAATGATGGGAAGGGAAGCATTAAAGGTGATGAAGAGCTCTCGAAATTGCCTTCTGCAGTGACCTCGGGAYGGCTTCCCCCACAATTCCCGGAGATCCAGGCAGCCAGGAGGTCACGGCCTGTGACGAGAGGGTCTGAACCCAGGAATCGCACAGGCATCGGCTGAGCAGTATTTCCCACGGGATTTGCATCAACATGGAAATCTGTACATTTGCCACACTACACACATACACCTACCACTCAGTTTTACCTTGTTTAACCAYAGGGAGGATCCAGAGAGTGGTTCCTATTCCCCCAGCAATTCAAAACATTCAAMCCCCTTTTTTGTGTGCGTGTTTTCCCTCTGCTTTCCCAGTTCCAGTGGAGCCATAAATGGGCAGGCCAGGCTCACATTCCTGGAGAGGAGCCAYGCGAGGCCTCGGGCTCCTTTCCCAGCTCATGACTTACGGCTGCAGATTGGGCCCGAGTGCACCCTGATAAACTGCAGCTCACAGGCGTGCGGAGCAGCAGCATCGCTGCGGTTTACACAGCAGATCTCTATCAAGGCACGGACACTTGAGCAGCTCCGGGAAATCTCTTCCCTCTGCCCGGCCAGGCCTTTTTAGGGAATCCCTGGGGAAGACTGGGGATGGTGCCGGGATGGGGAATGTCTCTGAGCATTGCGGGCTGGCTAAGGCGCTGCAGGGAGCGCGGGAGCGAAGGGGCCGCCGTGAGCATCATTTTAGGATAAATATTTTTATATTTATATACGGAAGATGTTTTATCCTAGATGCTGTTAGGGCAGACAGAGGCCTGAGATGCCAACTGTGYGGGCAGAGGGCACCCAGTGTACACAGGGCTTGAAGTACAGAGACTCCTGGCCTTTGCAAAGGTGCCCCCCACCAAGCACTTGCTTTTCAAGGCGTTTTGCACCACCTCGTGCGCCTGCAGGAACCCGCTGCTATTACCTTCGCTGAACGCGGTGCTCCCCGCGGCTCAGCTGCCCCGCGGCGGGAGCTCCTGCCCGGGACCGGGACCGGGCCCGGGCCCCGCCGGGAGCGCCAGGGCCGCGGGCGGCGGCAGCCTCGGGGACCCGCCGCCCCCCTCGCCCCACTCACGGCGCCGCCGCGAGGCCTCCGCGCCGCCTCCGCCCCGCTGCGCGCCCCGCTGCGGCCGCGGCGCCCCGGCCAATCGCCTCGCCCCTTCTTGGGGAGCCGCCGGCTCGCCGACCAATCGCAAGTCCCCGTGCTCCGCGGCGCCCTAGCGACCGCTAACGCCGCGGGCGTTGCCATGGCGACGAGACGCGCCGCGGCCCCGGGCCCTGCACAAAAACGGACCACACGTAGAAAACACATTAAAAAAAACACACATCAAAAAGACCCCGTTTTGGCGTTCAGGAGGTTTTTATTACTTTTACCGACATCCTGAAACATTACAAAAGATACGTTTTCCGCCGCCAGTAATTAAAACACTTAACAAAAGGCTGGATGTTTCACATTAAAGACAAGTTCGAAGTTTGGCGTTTTCTGTATAAACCGCACATTGATTCCCCCTCTGGAATAATGTTTTAATCGACTTTGGATTCTGTTACAAAGTAGGAAAGCATTAGGGTAATTAGAAAAGCAGTTGTAAAAACGTCCAGCCGTGCAATGCGGCATCACCTTTCAAATGGCCGGCATTAAAATCCGAATCGCGGCTCGGCTAAAGGGGCCGAGCCCTGGAAGACACGTTTGCACAACAGTGCAGCAGCAACAACAGAAAACAAAACACTACCAACAAGGGGTCTTCTCTTGCCAATAAAACATTACTTAGAAAACTCAATTTTCAACACATTATTCCAATTAACTCATTATCCCAAGGTACAAAATTCAATAAGAAAGTGTSCTCAGATTAGCTTCAATGCCAACTAAAAACTTCCTACAGTTTGATTTCACTAAAAAATTATAAAAATTGATTTAAAATGACTATGAAATTTGCTTTGTATTTATAGCACTACTTTTACACTGACTCAAAGCTGTGTGCCTCTAGTCTTAAGTTTGCTGTAAAATAAATTACTGTTGGTATAAAAGTATTTCACATATTTRTACTGTACTTCATAGAGAATTTAACCTGTGAGAAAAATTAAAACATTACTAATCATATAAAGAAAAAAAAAAAACCCTAAAATCATTGTGTGATGCTCATCTAACAGACTACATTTGTGAGCTGAAAAATTACGAACCATTTACCTTATGATTTATAGAACATATGTACAAGACAACCCTTTAAAAAGGTTTCCTTACATTACACCTGTTCATTAAACATACCTTTTACAGTATGTTGAACCTGCCTTAGCAAAGGACACAACGCTGATGAGTAAATGTAATGTATAGAGAAAGATGTAGGGGAAGCAAGTGAAAAATTACAGAACTTTGATTAAACAAAGAAAATGGCCAATACACTTAATCGGAAAACCCACTAGGGCACTGCATTCTACCTGAACAAGATTATCATCATAAAACTCGGCAATCTGGATCATTTCACTAACTAATCATACGAGACGTTACAATACAGCTGCAAATTTAAATTAGGAAGAAAATATAATTAACGTGGGCATGTGCAAACTGGATAAAAATTGTGTCATTGTAATACATACGAAAAATAGGAAGAATGAGTTTTGTAAAACACAATTTAAACATGAGACTGCCTCCTTTTAAATGAAGTATTTTCAAAGATAATTTAAAAGGAGGGGTCAAAATCAAGACCTACACTTCATGTAAACATTCATCTTTATAAATAAATAGGAAGAAAAATARAAGGAAAAAAGAGAACAGAGAAAAGATGGAAAAGGAAAAAATAAAAGAGGAAAAATGAAAGAGGAAAAAGGAAAAAGAGAGTAGAGAGGAAAAAAAATGGAGGGGGAGAAAAGGAAAAAAACAAAGAAAAGGAAAAAACAAACAAAAACGTCCTGAGGTGGCTCCACAGCCAGATACACAGTAGCAACAAGCTCCATTCCAGAAAACCAAGGCATCTATAAGGAAAGTGCAGGGCTGTTTCTTTCCCTCTATCTGTTGGAATGGAAATACATTGGCTTAATTTCTTCTAGGGTTTAAACCCTGTGCTAAAAGTCAGTGCACAGTAATTATCACTGCTCTTCTGCATCCATTAAGGCAAATGTTCATCTCCATACAGTAAACTACATCCTTAGCTATTATGCATGATTTTAAAGCAGAAAAGGAGTCAAAATRAGCAGCAAATTACTTAACCATAGAATACCACTGGGGTTTTATGCACTTAATTCAAGGCCTTATTTTATTCACACGGAGAATGAAAAGAATGTGCAAGCATAACATGCTACTAACCAAAAGCAACAAAACTGAGTGTCACTGTAAACTGCTTTGCAAGTCATGGTATTTCTAGCACCAATTAAACTATGCACACAATTGAAGAAATACTGTGATTAGACATAGGATTTTTTTATTTTTTTTTGGTCTTCTTTAAAACTTTAATAGAAAAAAAAAAAAGGAGAAAAAAGAGAAGAGTTCATAAAATATTGCCCCAAATTTTATATTTCAGAAGTGAAGTCAGTGTGCAGCATCAGAGAACCTTTATTTCTGGCACTGCAGAGTTTAAAATAATGAGGCATGTGACAATTGCTTGGGTCTTTCTGTAGGGCTGTAGGGCAGTATTAAATATACTGATACTACTGGGAAGACTGGTATGAAAGCATTATAGATACTGCTGGCATTGCATTATAGATATTGCTGTGTAAATTGCTAGAAATAGTACTTCTGTCCTTGGATTCAGCTAGAGCTGCTTAGTAGTCCACACTGATCGCAGATGTGATACTGCTGAGGTGTAATATATTTTCCTTGATTTTTTAAATAATTCAGAAAGTTTGGGGAAAATATCTATCACAGGTTCACTGCAATGAAATCTCRGTTAAAATCTCAATTTAACTAGTGGAAAAAAATGGTATTTTACAGAAAAGTACATACTGAAGCTAACGCATAAGCTATACTAATAACCAAGAATAAAGAAGCACCTACACAGCTCAGACACACATTACTCCAATTAGTAATGCAGACCTTACTTATATCCAATATGTTTTCAGAAGAAATGGTAACAGTCCATGTAATCTAGTGTTTTCAAATATTTCTAATATTTTCATATATTCCCATTCATTTATTTTGTAATACATAATTAACTCCTATCCAAATGACACCTATCTGAAAAGCACCAAAATTCCAACTTGGGAGGAATTTTCAAGTGAATTCTGCCCTCCTCCAAAATCTGCTACTTTAGAACATCTTGAGAATTTTACCGTGTTGACCACGGTAAACCATTCCACTTTGCTGACAGTAAAATCAACCTAACAGTGCTGAAAGTAAAATCAACCTAGGAGTATCTTACATTTTAAAGAAAGCATGGATCATAGTTAAAGCCAGAAAGGACTGATAGCAACTCAGAATGTAGAGAGACCATTTCAGGAATTAAAGCCCAAAAAAATACAACGCAAGGCAAAATAATATCAGGAATTGAAACTGCAACAGGTAAGTGATTAAGATTTTGATTTATACATAAAAGTATAGTCCTTTCAAATAYCAGAATGCTAAACATGAGAACTTGAAGGTGTAATAATATACTGRCTGAATATTCATTAAAAAATTTAAGTGAGCCCCCAAAAATCCCATTTATTTTAATAAATCAATATTTATTTTTTCCATTCGTCTTACATGATAAAAATTTATGTTAATTAAAATAAATAGAATGTTTAAAAATAGGTTGTGTGCTATCATATATGCCCTTTACAATGGAGAGGATCAGAACTGTAAACACAAATACCACAAAGCAATTTGTAATTCATAAAACAATACTGGTCATAAGCCTATTACAGAATTATAACCAACTACAGCTCATTTTAATGAAATACACAGTAAGCTTAAAAACGAATAAAGCAAGAAAGGTATCTTGAGGAAATGAAATACTCTGAAGTTTCAGACTTGCAGTTGACCAAATCAAACTTTTAAAGTCAGTGGAAAAATATAAATAAAAACAGGAAGGAAAGAATTCAAGACTATTAGCGTAGTAAGTATGTGTAAATTCCTATATGCTGAATTTCTGTCTTTAAATCCAATTCATCAATTTATGTTTTTTAAGTATGTAGTTTGCAGAACAGCAAATACTGACTTGGGGCTTTAACTACAGTTACTGCAACCATACTACTATTGGGTGATAAATCGGGGCAGGGGAGAGGAATCAATAGTGGATTAAGAAAAAAAAATAGATAACAGAGCAGGATATTTAAAATCAAGGGTGGATTAAGACAGAAAAAAAGTTTCAGAACATCAGGATACTTGTACATATTCTAAGGATTAATCACTCAACTTAAGAGCTCTAGGCCAGGAGTGACAGAATCAAAAAAATATTAGCATGTAGTGGAGACATAAAACACAGTAGTTCATGTTAACAGCACATTAATATTCATTCTACGAAATCACAAAAAACGTGCTTACCCTGCAAAAAACACGCAGTAACTGTCTGCATGGAAAATAAACTTCTGTAACACACATTATAAACACAGAGGTATTGCAAAATTCAAAGCAACATGGACCAGCAATCATCAGCAAAAGCTGATTTACGCACATAATGATTATTGAAAAGAATAACTTCCTATTTAAAAATGAAAATAAAATTTCCAATAAAATAAATATCTGAAGTGTGATTACCACTCATCTTATTTGTAGGAAAATCTTCTTGGTATGCAAGCATATCTACAGTGCCCTAAACAATGGCAGAATTAAATATATGTTACTCCTTAAACTTGGAAATCACACTTCAAAGGTATGATATCCTACAGTGATAATATATATATACACACATATACACGCACACAAATACACAAAATTCCCCTTGCTTCAGTTCTATAACGATGTTTCAGCATCCACGTATTTCACCACAGGTGCATCTTCCATGTTTATTTTCACACTTTCTGGCTTCTCAGAGCTGTTGAAAACAAAGATGAATATTTAAGGTTTGGTTCACTTTAAAGGCTTATTTTCAAACAGTTTATACTTAATAAGTCAACATTCAAACTATTTATGCAAGGATACTAATTTGCAAATACAAATATATAACAAGCAATATTATCAGTATTTCTTTACTATTGTGAAGGGAGAATTTTTGTTCATAATAGAAGACTGGGAAAGCATTTTGGTCTTATACAAATGAGGAACCACTTTTGCAGCAACAGGAGACGACAGCTGGAAATCTGGATAAGCTTCCATTCAATGAGAAGGCCCTAAAGACAAAGAGATGGCTGGAACCTCAAAAAAACTGTCTTGCTTAGGGACACTGATATTCAACAGTGACTTATGCAAGCAGAGACAGAAATGTCCCAAGGTGCYGACCGAAAAGTAGAAGAGAAATTGTTAGGCTGTAAGAGGTAGGATGGCTTTGCAGGCATTTTAGAGGACATGTCTGTGGAGCTGTTCTTTAAGGGGAAAAAAAGTGTTAGAAATCCATGTAAAGAAAAATAGCCTGGCACTCTGTAAAAGCTGTGTTAAAACTGTCACAGTGTCCAGGCATACTTACAAATGTGAAAAGCAGAACAGTGAGAAATAAAAAGTTGTCTAGATAAGATGGGGAAAAACAACAAAATATTAAAGTAGTTAAGACTGTTAAGGAATAATGCCAGCTCATGTAACATGGTGTCTGGAGCTCCATAAAACATTGGTTGCTTCAAACATCTTATTTGAAATGCATGAGTATGAGAATAGCAGGGACTATGGAATCTTCCTGCAGCACCACATGTATGTTCACATTAACAAAAGAAGATTTTCTTTTCTCCCGTTTAACAAACCCACAAAGATATCCAAAATGAAGAAAACTACCAGAAAATACTTCTTATGCAGTGCTGGTGACACCTTTTTCACCAAAGGATCACAAAAATACAACAAACTCATCAGAAGTCTAACATGTTTGTGCTGCATATAATTCTACAGTAACTTGATCAACTCAAGGCTCAAGGAACATGGAAGTGAAAGATGACTAGTCTGGAGTTCAGCACATGCTGAATAAACAGGCAGTATGGAAGGGCTGAGTAGCCGGTCACCACCACTGCTTCCATCAAGTCCCCTCCCACTTCTCTTCCCCTGAGACTGAAATTTACATAAAATTGGACAACTTATTCTCCTTGAAAATGTCCTCCTCTGACAGGTTAACTGGAAGGTACCAACCAAAAAGATGATGATGTGGGTACAGAGAGGAGACTTAGTCTCGTTTTCTTGGACAATCAAGTCAATTCTCCTCTTTGCCCATGCAAACACTATCAAGCCCCCATCTGCTGGCCTACTGCAACAGACCACAGCCCCTGCAAGATACGTATCTTGAGGCAGGGGACCTTATGTATTTGTATGCTCAGGATTGGTTTGGCTTCCCTTGGCAGAATCAGCCGGACAGGGAAGAAGCTAAGGCAGAATACCAAGATGACACACTGAATGAAATTTTTCTGAGAAAGAGGCTGGCTAGATGCAGGAAAATCTCATAGCTGCAACAGATCCTAACTTGTCCAATATTTCATGCAAATATTTTCACTTCCAGGGAAGATATTTAGACCCGGTTTATTTTTTTAAGGGTTTAAAAATAAGCTGTGGGTTGGGGAAAGAACAAAAACAACAACAAAAAACCCCACACATACACACAAACCAAGGGGCACATCCTTAGGGATACATAAAACGTCAACAAAACTTACCTTTTACTCCCAGKGGCATTTCTAATGTTCAGCATCAAAGAGTTTCCATGCTTACATCTATTCCAGTAAAGCTTTTAGAAACTCTTATGCCTATCAGAGCACCATGCAATTGTATTAAGCAAAYAAATAGTAACTTTAACAATGTAATAATATATTTCATAAGAATTCCCTGCAGATATTGTTTAAAAT
This sequence comes from Nothoprocta perdicaria, assembly GCF_003342845.1. Lineage (NCBI taxonomy): Eukaryota > Metazoa > Chordata > Aves > Tinamiformes > Tinamidae > Nothoprocta > Nothoprocta perdicaria. The sequence goes on from NW_020455644.1 coordinate 1,614,575, forward strand.
TTCATGATAAAGAGAAAAACAAACCTCAGATGAAAAGTCCTTGAGAGTAAATCAATACAAGTCTTTCAACCATAGACACTAATTTTGAGACACACTTCAAGAAAAATGAGCACAATGATCATTTGCTACATACAAAACTGTAGTTAGAAAAATGTGTGAGTAATTATAGCTACCTCAGGTTAGCTCTGGTTACTTTGGCATTCTCAGTACTCATGGCAAGAGCCTTCCATTGTGCAGTTTTGGCCATTTCGTCTGATATGTTTACAACTGAAGGATCAACGCTAGAGGACAAGCATACTTTTTGGTTAGTGCTCCGTACCTTGCAACGGCATTACACATTTTGTCACTCAATGTTTACATCAGTTGTGCCTTCTTTTGACATTTACGCAGCCACAAGTTGAATTCACCTCTTACAAAAATATTCAAACAAAAATTTGAATATGTAGTTCATCAGCACTGCCCTCATCATGCAGAATCTTAAAACAACTTTCAGTTTTTCATGTAGATATCACTAAGATACAGTGAATGAATGAGATTTGAATATTTTATTTTCAGACTATCCCATAACTTAACCTTATTTTGAATGTTCAGAAATTACTAAGTGAATCATATTACTCTGCTAAGGTTCTCATAAATCAGAATTATTTTAAGCTGCTTCCGGAAAACCATGAAGAGGAAAACAACAGATGCTAATTAATTTTAAGATACCAGTATCAAAAATTTAGAAGTAGTAGAAGAAAAAATCTGGAAATTCCGATTTCCAGTCATGTTCTTTTTTCCTGCATAGCATTGCTAGACAAATTTTGAGTCCCTCCCCCTTGCAGAGCCCCACAGAAATAAGTTTATGCTCACAGATGGCAATCTTTCAGAACCTACTATTATCCACTTTGCGCTCCATACCTCCAATGTGCAGATCAGCCTACACGTGGTGGCTATGAGCAGGCTTTCTGTTCCGCTCCACACTTAAAAACTTAATCCCCTCTCCACTGCACAGCCACTTTAAAAGAACTATCAGACACTATGTGGCCCAGCTCTCCACTGCCTTGCAATTTAGAGAACTATTTGCATTATAAACCAACTCAGAAATGTTTCAAAGACATCTTTCTAAGAAATCAAGACAGCATAATATGTGGTAAATACACACACGTAAACACATGGTGATGAAATCATAGTTCTACTATTAGCAACTCTTAAGTTTAAAAATAATCTTTTGCATCATTTTCACTTGAGTTGCTACAGCAGAGCTGAACTTGCTCTTACAGGACAGAACTTAGACAGAAAATATCTAACCCTGCACTCTGCTTATTCCCAGCTCACATCMAAGTACATCTAACAGTCCTCTAGATCCATAGTAAAGTCATTTTTTAGCTTACAAACACTTTCTATTAGGGGCACAAAAGGTGACAAGTTTCTTAGCTGTCATATCTCCTGGGGCACATTCAACAGAAGCAGAACACTTGAAAACTAAGCTCAATATTTCCCGAGTAGCRAAATAAATACAGAGACCAAATACCACTCAGTCTTGGAGTAACATTCTGTCAGGATAATTCCAGTACTTCCTTAGTCGCTCCTGAACTGGTTCAGCAAAGCAGAAAAAACAGACAGGGTGGAACAGTTCCTCTCTAAGMGGACTGATTATCCTGCCCTTGCTTTCACTTTCAGTAACAAATTTAAATGAAAAGGCTGCCTGATAACAAAATTKTTTTAGATCACAAAACTATGGACTTTGGTTTATCCAAGTCAAGGCAGCTAAAGAATTGCACTCTGAGGAGATCTTATAAATCCAACAGGCTGGTAAAAACATGGCTCAACTGATGCTATTCATCAACCACTGTTGAAAAACCAGCACTTCATGCACAGTAACACACAAATACTCCATGAAAACTGACCAAAGAAGTTTCTTCACCTTGAGTAGTACAGCTGGTCGAAATTGAGTCATCTGATCTGTTCGAGATGGTCATGTAAATTTATAATTAAAATGCARTTTCAAAGAACACCAGCACATATAAATGCTAGGATAGTAAAATGAGAGATATCTTCAAATTCTTCTAATCATAGCTCTACTACAAGCTTGGATGAAAATTCATTCAACTCATACATGACCAATCTAACAAAGGAAATTATGGCATATCATACAAAAACTCCACCTAAAATACAAACATACAAACATACCTGTATTTTAGGGTTTTTACAGGAAAATCCAAGACATTTGCTTCTTCATACCGAAGATGTACACTTTCACTATCCCCTGTCTGAAGCATTCTCTCTGCTTCCTATAAATCCCAAGTACAAAGATTATAAAATTAATTATGCAGCAGAAATCAACTTTTCCATAGAAGTTATACAAGCTCTATTAAGGGTCAACTAGCAATTGGATTTAAGTACTGCTCTGCATACAAATACAACTGAATGTCCCTGACAGGGTAATATGATATTAGTCCAAGCAGGGTTACAAATACAACATGTTTATTTATTTACACTTACTGCTTTTTCCTTTTTCTTTTTGTCATCTTCTTTCTTCTTTTTACTTTCTGGCATGAGATCATCAAGCCAGCTAAGCTCTCTCTTGGTGAAGCATAAATCCATGAGCTTGCGAATGAACACTAATGCTAGAACCTTAAGGGAACCATAAATGGAACTTACGTTAAACTATTTAAATGAATAAACAGGCACACATACTTTCAGCTTATTCAGTATYTTTAACTGAGAATCCTTTTTGTAGTACTAGTTTCATCTTACAATGCGGTTAAATCATCTCCACTTCCTGTAGCTATTCACAACCAAATCGCTTACTTTCAGGAAACAAAAAGCCTCTGTGTTTCAAGCATGAAAAGCTTACAGCATAAATTCCCCTTTCTTTCCCACTCCCTTTAAGGCAGTAAATATATTCTGAAGAGATCTCAGCTGATACACATGTTCTTCGAAACTGCACAGCTTGTAGAACAAAAAGCTTACCATCATAGGGAAAACAACAGCAGCTGCAGAGGCTTTGATCACCCACAACAAAACTAGACAAGTGAGCTGAATGACTGTAAAGATGTGGACCTTCCAGAGTGGCACGTAGCGTAGATATATCAGGTCAGGTTGATGTTTGGCAGGCATTCCAAACAGCTTTATACGGTCGAAGAACTGCATTGAAAAAACAAATCATACTTCAGTTAGTGATCTCTGACACGAGCAGCAGTTATTAGTTCCAACTTTTAGGGGACATGGAGCAATGAAGGGCATGGAGACTGTATGCGGGAGGTGGGAGGAGGCAGCGTTGAGTGTCAGACATTTTAACAGTGTCTCTTCAACATCTGAGCATACTTCAGAAATTTGCTGCTCAGCTAAACTACTGAAAGAATAAGCACAAAAGAACTGAGAACCAAAAGCGYAGTGAGGTAAGAACAAACACATGAACGTGCCACTTCAGAAATTGTTCTACATCACACTCTGACAGTACAGGTCACATTTCATGCTCATGTAAAAGAATGCATGAAAACTTCTTCTTTTCATCTAGTATTAAGTAAAAGCAAACTGTTCATGAAAAACAGATTTTACCTGAATGCCTTTCAATGAAGATACTCCCATGTAAAGAAAGACACCATACAAAACAGGCATCGGAATAAACTGGGGAGAAAAAAAAAAAACCCACACAATTACTTCTAGAATCAATATAACACAGAATATGGTAATTCACGTTAGTAAAATAGATAAAAACATTTTTTTTTTCCTGGATATTTATTTTAACTGAAATCTGTAAAAGCTGAGGTCATTTATCTGGGCAATATATGCAGCACAGAACAGCAAAAAAAAGCATGGAGCTGGTGTAGGACCTACATCCTTCCCTGTGGCCTGTTCAAGGCTAACATCCTGATGAGATTGTAGTTCAGTCTTGGCTGCCCATCCACTACACTTTCTAGACTGCAAAAAAAGATTTCTATTAATTGTTAAATATRTTAGCTTATGTGGCTGTCACCTACACACTGGATTGAGACCATCAGCTTCATGAAATGCCACATTAAGATTACTGTTGATCCGCATATATGGTATTTGCAGAACAAATGAAACAAAAAGAAATCACATCTACTTAGTTTTCAAGGTTAAGATTTGCTCCAGTAAGAAGATCAATTAATTTGTTTATTGATTTCAGAGACAATTTTATGAAGCCCTTGCAAGTGCTGGCTGGCACTTGCATGAGTTGGCTTTGCTCATGAATTCAAAAAAGTTCTAAATGAAGAAAGRAGAAGATATAATAGGAAAACTTAAGAAAAAAGTTGTTAAAATAGACACCGAATTAAGGTTCTTCCTCAAAACTGGAATCCTGGAATAACGAATCTCTAAGGCATAACTTTTGTGTATGTTTGTATATCTCTACTTCTCATTTTAATCAGACAGAGTTTACATAGCAAAGCAGAACTTYGATTTTACTCAAATGTAAGCAAAAAGCCAACTAAGCTGGTGGATTTTATTCCACTRAAATTCTCAACCTGAACATTAAATCTCACAGCGAGTTTACTGAGCTAATAAACAAAATGAACAATGTCATTTTTGATGCTCATTTTCCTTGGATGTTTTTGCTTCTTCTGCTGTTTCATATTGTTTTTACTTTAAAAACTTCATAGCTTTACCACATTCCTATTCTCTCACTTTCTGCACTCACAGTAAAACTACTAGGACTGTATGAGTAAAACACATTCAGAAACTAAAAAAAATCTCTAACAAGAAAAATCAAGTAACACAGATAAACACRGCTTTCTTCTCTACATACCTACCTTACTCAGATTTAATTTTACTTATATCTCCTCCTATCATTTCAATTCCATTAATATTTGTTGATTAAAAGGTCAATTTGCGAATGAGTCCACAGATTTAGCTTACTAAAGCTTGCTAACATTCCAAAATAATCACACATGACATCAAAATAAGAAACACAAAACTAGCAGAAATATTTTTGTAAAAAATAAATAAATAAATAAATAAATAAATAATATCTTTTACCTTTAACACAGAGGTCATGAACACTGACAGTCCCATCAGAACAAAAATCATCAATCCTGTCACTCGCTGCTCACGGATTCCCAAAAACTTCGGCTGTTCTCCTGGGGCAGAACATTCCGACTCTACTTTCAGGCTGTTAACATGACTTATGGACAGGACAGTTGCAGCGACAAACCATGGTAAGCCCATGACAGAACATATACCCAACATAACACCAACCATGAGCAGATCAAGATGATAACCACAGCCTTTCTGTAAAATCAAGCAAAGAAATGACTCCCTTTATGAGCTTAAACACAGTGATACATATTCAACATGCCTACAAAAGCTGGAGATTTTGAGAGTGTGCACAAAGTGATACTTGTTCTCTATTAGTAAATAAAAGAATTTATTTAGTGGTCACCGATAATGTTTCACAGACTTACAGAATGAATCTAACTTAAAATAAAAATGACTTATACGATCAAACTTCGTTCAGAGTTTTCATAAAATGCACAGATTTTACCTTCAGTTTATGCTCTTTTCTGTTTATAATAACAGCTGTAATTTGCTGATCCATGAAAATGAGAATGGTACAAAGCAAAGCAGGAATAGCAGCTATCAAGAGTGTCCACCAAGGATTGTCTCCAAGAGGATCTATGAACCATCCTCGGTCTTTCCGAGTTGGCTGAAAAACAGGCATTTAAAAAAAAAAAAAATTCACTAAAGGAGATATTTTATCGCTACAAAGATTAACTGCAATGAACAAATCAATCTAGTTCAGATTACCAAAACTTTTCCTCTAAGAATCTCTTAATTATGTTTACTTTTTTTTTTAAATGGCTTTGTTCAAAAGACTGATGAGCTGCTTGATCTGAATGTGATGTTTACATGGAAAAAATTAAAATAGTCCATGCCATTCCTTGATTTTTTACATCTCCACAAAAGAAAAGATTCTTTTCAATCATATTAGAATATAAAGGATACTCTTCTGTCACATGGGATGTGCACTCAAAATAAAAAAGGAAATTACTTTGATATTTACATTATAAATCAAAAACACATATTTTTGTTTCTATGCTACTCCACTATTTCATTGTCTATAAATTGCAAGCATTTTAAAAAATATATATATTTTTTAAAGGCTTTCTTTCTTACTTCGAATTTCTCTGGAACATGAAGCTTAGGAGAAGGTACTCCTACAAGATAGTCAATCAAAACCATGATTACTATTGTCAGAAATACTGCAAAGTCACTGATGGTCGAGCGCACCTATAAGGAAAAGACCTTTATTAACATTTGCTTTTCACCAATTGCAACTGACATATGGGTAACAAGAATTTTCTCCACTATAAATAGTGTTTAAAGTCTATTTACAGTATACAGTAGACCCCTGAACATGTTTTACTCACTTTATGTTTCAAAATGTAAACTATCTGCCAGCAGAGCTTACAGYTGTTAACCCTTGATTTCGAAGTACTGTTCACCTAACCAATAATCTCATTCAAACTGATCTGCCACAAAAAGCAAATTACTTCAAATAACTTCTTTATCTTCACCTATTCAGTCTCAACTCTGATGGGAGGCTGCACCATCACAGTTGGTTTCTTCTAGCTCAGTACAGTGTTGCTGTTGACRTGTTCCAAAATCAACACTCATTCATTTCATGTTTAACTGATGTGAGGGACATTCAGGTTATGGAAGGTGACATAAAGAAATATTAAGAACATGTTATAGGTTTAGCTTGAGGTCCAAGGATGATACTTATAGCTTGAGGCCCAAGGATGATACTCCACTTGATTTTTGCCTAGAAGAAATATGTAGTGCAAATCAATCTGAGGATAGTCACTGTATGGGCACCTGTAAGGAAAAGCAATTCCTTGAGGAACTGCGCAGAACGCTCCAGGCAGCAGCCTGGGGAGAGCACTCAGTGTTCTGTGCTAGTATGTGAAAGCACTCAGGGAATAGAGTAAGTCCGGACAATATTKGGCAATACTTCATACAGAATGAGAGATGTCTCAGTATTTGGAGCATTTTATTATAACTACAGGAAAAAAAGGCAGGCACTGAATTTTCAGCAGACAATTTCATTACTGTAATGCCTTATTTTTCCACAATCACTTTTTTTTTTTTGTCTCACATCTTAAAAGAAATGTGGTCAAAATCACACTCACAATACACAATTTTAAGGGACAGTTAGAAAAAAAATCCACTCCATTAAATTACACTAGTGTACACAAATATTTGTCTCAACAGAAAATCATTTCTTGTCAGAATTACCTTAGTTGGGAAATAGCGTTTGGTCTTGAACTGCTTAAGAAAAGAGGAGAGGAAAAATGTTGTAAAGAATAATATGACAGACCAGAAGAGAACATCTGGAATATATGGTCCATGATGACCACAAGCTGATCCACGAAAGACACCATGAAATTCTAAACATTCCTGCAAGGAGAAAAGCTTTGTTCAATTTCTAGTCTTTGAAACACATTCATTCAACCTAATTTGTAACCTTTCAGTGTAAAGCACACAAACTATTTTATAAAAAGTTAAAATGTGATAAAGATTCACATGCTCTCTGTTCCAAGAGTCACAAAAGCCAGCACTGATATATATTTCTAGATGCCAAAATGTTAAGTGGTGGCCCAGAGAATATCTTATTTATACTCACCTCATTTCTATCCTATTTTTTCAAAACATAACAACACTAAACCTTGTAAATAAAGGTCAAGAACAAAGCCCAGGAAAATCAGATCATCCAAAATCCAGTTGTAAGTTGGTCAAGATACAAAGTGAGCTCTGCCTCATTTCTTACATCTCTTTATTCTTGGGTTTGCTTYGTCTTGATACAGATCAACAATCTGTATMTTAACTTATCTTACAAGATAAGATTAATCCATTAGAATGATGGGTTGAAGGAAGAATTGAAAAATTGAATTCTCTCATTTTCTTGCCATTTTATACTAATATGTAACATGAAACATGTCTGCTCCCACACTATTAAGTTCAGATTTCATCTCTGCACCTTCTTAAACATATTTCACTCTTCCTCTTCAGTAAATTGAAGGAAGCAATCCCCTGTTTTCTCAGCTCAGTATATTCATTCGCACTTCACAAAGCCAAATGTTTTAGCTGCCAGTATTTTAAAGTCATTATCTCAAACTGCTATTAATATCATCAGTGTTTACTGACAAGGGCACACTCATCAAAAAGATGATTCCAATTCTGCCAGCTTAAAGCATTGCGGAAGAAACAGAAGGGTTCGAAATGGAGTTTCAAAGAAACCAGTTGGTGTTCAATTTGAAAAAGAGCTTAAATAATCAAGAAGGACTGGCATTGTGCGTGTTTTTGATTTTTTTAATATGTATTTTTGTAGCTTTCAGATACTTACAGACACTGTAAGGTTACTCCACGCAATAGTTTCCACAGACTTATTCTTCTTTCCCCAAATCTGTAAAGTTTCATTGCTAGGATTCTGAGGCTTAGAACATACGCACCTGGAAAAAAAAAGTAAATTCAGAACTTCACAAGAAATTGACAATTCTTGAAGAAATAGGCTTTTAGGCATATAAAAGAATGCACTGATCCATCAGAAAATATTAAATTAAACATTTTTAAACTAGTGATTTTCACACATTCAGCAAGATACTGCTCCTGTAGTACARGTAAACATCTTTAACATCACAAACYTAAATTTTATATATTTTTTTAAAAAAAGTAAAATATCCTGTATTACTTGTAAAGATTTTTACATCATTGAATAAAACCACAAGTATCTATGACTGTATACAAATTAAAATTTTAACATTACAACAGCATGCCATCCCAGAATGGGTCAAAATTCACTTTAGTCACACTCATTTAACATTAAAATAAGAGTAGAATAGAGAGATGTGAATTATCCTTTTTCAAAATCTGGTGGGTGACACGGATAGGTTATAAGGCCAGATCTTCCACACCTTCCTGATGGGCGGAGGGAAGGAGAAGAGAGACACAAAACCAGAACATGGCACATCTAGAAAAACACACGTGACTTCTGAAAAAGCTGAACCAAGGAGATGCAGAAGTTACCGCAGCCTCCCTACCCTACCCACGTGGGTCTGCCCACGCTAGCATGGCAGAACAACTGGGAGGCAGGAGATGGGAAAGGACCTACACATGCACTGGATAGTTTTTGCCAGATGGTTTTAGCTCAGTCACAGAGGAGTCCAATAACTGTCACAGTCAACAAAATGGAAAGATGATCAGTCAAGAAGAATGGGGAAAATTAGGAAGAGTTAGTGCGAGTGCACTGCCATGGCCTACTCCCATTGGCGAAGTGGCCCGGACATTTCATATCTTAACAACTGTTAGGACAGGAAAGTGAATGAAAAAAACACCACCTGTGTAGAGAAAGCAGCATGACAAGGCATTTGCCCCAAGTGGAAGGACACAAACTTTTGGAGGGAAAAAAAAAAAAAAAAAAAAAAAAGAGAAGAATCACTCTGGAAGAAATAAAAGAAGTGCGGAAGTCCATAATACTAAGCCACCTTGAAGCTGAAGAGCAGTAGGCAAAATCTGGCTTGCCCCTGCCATAAGCCACCCAAATAATGCAGCCACACACAGGACACCCACCCTGCATGTTCATCCTCTAGCCAGGTGCTGAGAGTGCAGGTGCAACAAGCACCATCCCCTCCCAAGGTGTGGGGATGGGAGCTCCTGGGTGCTCCTCTCACCAGCCTGTGGCTCAACCGACTGCAGGGAGCAGCATGGGTGCACATGGAGCTGCAGCATCCCCATCTCCAGCAGGAGAGGGGAGTGAGGAGAAGATCCCGTGCTCCTCAAGGATGGTTTGTGCTGTAAGCCACATGTCCACAGGGAGGGTATGTCAAGGTATGGAGGTGTTGCAATTAAAACTTTGGGAGGTTAGCTATAGAAAAGTATTTTAAAATGAATAGGTACTTAGTAACACTATGCAAGTGTCTAGCATTGTGGTTGCTAGTCACTATGTGTTAATGAAATCAGTGTCTTGGTTTCTGCTATGTTTTAAGCTATATGAACTGGGCAGTTTTTCCCTGCAACAGGTTAGCTAAACATTTTGGGTATTATATTCCTTGAACAAAATAAAGTTTTCTCAACATTGACAGTTTTACAGCTAATTACTCATCAGTAGAATCATTAGTTCTGCTAAGGCAGGACAGAGAAGCAAATGCTACTGTATGTACTTTTATTTTTGGTAGGAAAGGGAAAAATAGTAAGTCAACTATTTTCTCCTTATTTACAGTAGAAAACAATGTGGCTTAAAGATGTTAACTCCCCTTCCTAGCCTATGAAAGTTGCAGGATCTCTCATTACCCAATCCCYTCTCAACTCAGACCATGGCCTAGCAACCAGGGAGTACTCCTCATCCAGGTGGGAGAAGTGCTTCTGATTTCTGGAAAGGGCAAGAGAGGATTTCTGTCCAGCTAGCAGAACAGCTTCACTTTTAATCAAGGTTTAATTASACAGATCTGGCAGCTATCACAGCCTCTGATCCCATCCAACCCTCCAGAACTATTACAGAAAATTCAATTTCCTTTTATCCCCAATAATTTTTTTTTCTGAGGTTTCTCATGCCCAGCCACCCCCAGCCTCCCTCCTGCCCTCCTAAAAAGCAGCACACACTGCAGTTTGATAAATGGTACGATGCTATAATACACAACTTTCCTTATGTATTTTACTAATGGATAGAAACTTGATACTTACGAATACAAAGTCAGTTTATCCAAATCACTGTGCATATTGAAGGCATACAGCTCTCCCAAATGAAAAAGCTTTTCCAATGCCTCATAAATAAATATGATGCATATAAGTGCTGCAAAAGCTTCCTCAGTAAAGCGAGTGATGTAACACACAAGGCTGCTGGCGTCTGTTGCTACAAGTACTATGCATAAAAATGCTGTCCACAGACCAATGCTAGTTCGTAGGGAGAGGTAGGAAAGCTTATAGTCTCTGTGTAAAAAGAGAAACAAACATTTAACTGAGCCTAAAATCATCTATGTTATCTCCTACCTGAAAGGAGATACTGAGGCCAAGACCTGTAACCCATCACTTCTTTCATCCTGRAGGGCAGTTCTGAGGAAGGCTGAATCTTTTCCATCTCACCTTCCATGAGAGCCAGCGGACAACCATGCAAGGCATTTCCAGAATGCAGGGGGCAGCTGCCTGGCTTGGGAGCCACTACAGTGATGTTCTTTCCAGGACTACCTAGGTGAGCTTTCCTGGACAGAAACCAAAAACCCCATAGAATAAAAGCAGACACCCACCCTCAGTCTGAACAGTATTTTGAGACAGATGCTGACCACTTCTTAACCACTGACTTTCTTATTAAGGACCACCCATTTCTCAAGCTACRGCCAAGGCAGGGGTATACAGTAATGTCTTGCCAGTCCCTTTATTTTCAYAGACTTTCTCTTTCAGCAGATATCTGCTTTAAAAGTATTCAAACAAGCTGGGAATTTAGGAAGTGCATCAAGCTAATGCAAACATCACTTACCTGCAAAATTTAAATAATATTTTTTCAAATACTAGAACTGGTCCGGTGCTCCCCAAAATAGTAAGAGGTTGCCCAGCAAAGAGAGAATAGGCAATCCCAGTTAACGAGGCTCCAAAGAGAGACTCTATTGCACTCTGTTTGGGGGAAAAGAAAGCGCTGTAACTACGCTGTCTCTCACATTAGCATTTAACACCAGATCTGCACAAATACAGCCTTAAGATGCATTCACTTAGAAACAAGGCAAGACTTAAAAACATTAAAACCAATATCAATTTTTGAGACACAAGAATAATCTAACACACTTTTACAGTAACAATATCACAGATAAAAGAATCGGAAAGCTTCACTCTTGAGAAATGAAAAGCTATCCAAAARCCTGACAAGTTACTAGTTGTGCTAGCTATAGAGGAAAAACATAGCCAACAGTTATTTAACATAAAATCTACTAAATACGTGGTTTAAGGAMATGGAAAAAAAAATCTGTCTCTGTAAATAAAAGGAAATATATATTGCAACATACCTGTACCAAACCATGATACAGTGTGCATTACCAAACCTGCATCAACCAAGCGTTACAAAAGAAAAAAAAAAAAACAATGATGGGCAAGGGGATGGTAGAGGAGGGATGTAAGTTACTGAACAGTATGTTCAGTATGTTTATGCATACATGACACCATTATAGATGAACAGCCAACCAATGTCCCACCTGGTAATGCATTTCTTTGCATTGAATAAAGATACTTATTTCAGTTCTTGAATGACATGTTTTACTAGAATATTCTCTGTTAAAACAGAAAAAAAAATACAATGCACCTCAAAACAGAGAGGTAGAGCTTTCTAGAACCTAAAATGATAGTAATTCTACTTCAGTAGTTAACTACAGCACTTAAAATTGTGAGAAGTCATGAATTATTGGTTATAGAGTTCCGGCTGAGTTTTCTGAAAAAAATTACTATTTTGCAGTTATGCAAGCCTGAGGAAAAAAAATAATTATGTAAGATTAAATCCCAACTCAGGAAAGCTTCTAAAATGGAGCAAAATGCTTTGCTGAGCTGGGGTTGCTAAAAATAAAGAGTATTCATTATACTAGAAGCAAAAATATTGCAACCCAGTCTCTTGATCAGCTATTACCTTTCAAGTAGTTTTTTGTTTATTTATTGTTTTTTTAGTCAATGCATTAACCTCGGGGCTCTCAATCAGGGTGGCAGGGACAGGGAGTGCTGTGGAAGTGATGACCTCTGGGAATATGAGGAAAAGGTCTGAACACAAACCGTGTACCTTACAAAGTCAGCTACTGTGCTTGAACATGTGTGTGCAGTAACTAAATTTTATATGATGCACACCAAGTATCTGAAGGCAGGAACAAACCCGCAAACAATCCCAGATAGCTAAAAGAAAGAAGGTATTTAAGAAGCGAGCTTCATAACGGGAGTATATTTTCATAGCTATACATAAGTACATTCAATAACTACAGCATTTTGATAACCATTTTGTTTCAAAAACATTTTGATAACCACAGGAAAATCTATTCCTAAAATGAGAGGGGTAAAAAGAGTGCACAGAAGAGACACATTTTTGCATTTGCTACCAGCTTGAAGTGCTACATCAGCAAATATATATTCAACTATATTATTTGCAAGAGATACAATTATGAACTATAATGCATTACAAGCTCAAAATCTAAWCTGAGAAGTATCATGAACTTTATAGCACTATTATAAGCTTCAACACAATCTTAAAATTTGTAGAGTTTCTGAATATATCCTGCCCCTCCCAAAAAATAGATTTTTTTTTTTTGTAATAGATCTAAAAAACAGAAAATACACTTCAAATAAGTTTAATCACAAGTCTGCTGACCCAAGCGCCAAACTACTGAAATGGCATATATAAGGATTTTTTCACTACTCCAAAATGCACAAAGCACAACCAAGTATTTTGGTTAAAAAGGCGTTTGGTGTTATATAAGGTTATTTTTATTTTTTTTATTTATATTTTATAAGGTTATTTATATTCACATCATTTACAGTGAAGAGTATTTTCTGTTCCTAAACCTTAGTCATCTTTTTATTGGTAACAAAATTGGTAACAGCATATATTTTGTCCATTTTTTTTTTTATTTATATTTTATAAGGTTATTTATATTCACATCATTTACAGTGAAGAGTATTTTCTGTTCCTAAACCTTAGTCATCTTTTTATTGGTAACAAAATTGGTAACAGCATATATTTTGTCCATTACTTAAATACACAATGTACTTTCTCTACCCATACAACATAGGCATTATCATCCTCATGGGCCTGCTACTCAAGGCCAGTGCATGTTCTTGGCCATCCACCTTGGGCCTCTAACTTTGCCTAAAGTTGGCCTGGTGGGATGGTGCACCTTTACTGCTATGCATTATTTTTAGTTAAGAAGCCAAAAAGAAGGCAATGCAAGCCCTTCCTCAATTCATGAAGCTATTCATCCAGTAAGGCAGGATAAACATTTTTTTACCTCCACTGTGCATCTTCTCCTGTTCACATGGGTTCCCCACATTTTCCACAGCAATTACCTTTTGGGGGAAGATCTGCTTTTGGGCAGGCTAATCAAGTGCTGTGGGTAAATTCTTCAAATACAAGGGTAAATAAATGAGACAAATGCACACAGTGACTTGCCTCTGAAGGTCTAAAAGCCTGGCCACTACCATTCTTTGTACTCACTATTCTGCCTTGTGTAGCTTCTCCCAGGAGCCCTCCAAAAGTGATTACAGGAGACATACAGGCACAGTATAGGAAAAGAATCGAGGCCAGGCACTGCAGGCTTAATGCATCCTTGAAGTCACTCAAGAAAAAAGGTGCTTTCCTTTTGATGTCAAGTATCAAACCACCAAAAAGCCTAAATAGGTGAGATGAAACTCGTCAAACTGTACACTAAAGGATTCTAGCTAGTTCAAAACTATGGGCTACACAAAAATGCCTGTGCCRATTGCCAGCACAAATTAACTATTTCATACTCCAAATTAAAGCATAACACAGTTTAAAATGTAAATTAATTTCATCAATTCCAATTGAGTAATTTTCAAAAATACAGTCAAACAGGTCATTATCCGTATTTTTTTAATAGCTGGCTAGGTATTTTTGCATATATTGGGCTAGATAATGAAAAAAACATCTCTGCAAATAATACCAGCAAATATACAAATAAGACAAATCTGCCTAATGATTTTCAGAACAAGGAATACACAGGCAAGGAATGTACTAAGGCTCAGCCAATACGACCGCTTAAATACTTTCTGATTTCAAAACTCTACTAGGTAACTTTAGCTTTGGTTTTAATCCAGATTCTCTGCAAACATATGGTTAGGTCCATTAAAAAAAAAGTACACATCTACCATCTTTAACCCTGGAAAATTTGGGAGCATTGAGTTATTTTACAAAAGGGAAATCTGAAAAAAAAAATGTAAATCAGCTTAACTGGGTAAGTCATTAGCAAGAAGTTAAAAGATTTTTGGTAGCTTCTAAAATTTTTCAAGGCTTATGCTTGTAAGGTAAGATACTAGGTAAGACTTTCTTTGTTGGGAATTATAAAGAATTAATTAAAAAAGTGAAATTATTCCATTCCTACAAAACAATTTAGAGTTATTTAGAGATAATCCTCTAGATAAAAGTGAGCTTAGGTCTACATACTGTATGAAATAAACTGAGAAATTAGCATAATTTCAAAATTTAAAAAAATAGTAAAAATCTTTTATCCTTCTTGCAAATAAATGTGAAAGATGCATTCCATTTGGAAGTTGATCATTCTGGGTATAACAACTCTGTACATCTTTTCCAGAATTTTAGTCTTATCCAAATGTATTTATWATGTTCTGGAACTCTTGACAAACGTTTCAGAACTGACAGTCGAATTGCAACTGAAATAAATTTCTTCCTATTTTTATTTTAGGTCTAAAAGAAATCTGACCAAAACATGCTTTTTTTTTTCCCCCCCATTTAATATTCCTTGTTGTTCCATTTCATACCTGTTTAATAAAATGGATTTGCATTAATGGAAATCTTCAGTACCTAGCCCAGTACTGAAAATGGTATATTTCCGGTATACAATTGCATACTCAATAAGTAAAATTACAAAATAAAAACTATTATTTAAAACGAGTCAGTTAAATAAGGCAGCATCATATATGAAATCCTTCACAAATGTGTGGAGAGATATTGCCACAGATTCGAAAATGCTTTAAGCAGACTGGTAGTTACAGGCAAAAATCCAACACTTGAAAAGGAGGGAGGATGCGCCCTGACACTTATACCATGACTTTTTATGCTAAAATGTCATTATTAAAATTGTGAAGATTCATCATTTTTATTTCTCTGTGGTAACTAGTATTTGGGAAGTGAACACACCTTCCAGTTCTCTCAAGCTCAGGTCCAGCATGATGGCCTTCTTCTTTGAGAGTCTCTCCTGTAGGAGTAGATCCATTTGGAAACTTAGGGATCTTCCTTTTCTCCTACAGGAGGAAGAGAGAGGAGAGAAAGAAAGAGAGAGGAAAAAAACATACATCAGGATTACTGTTAAACTAAACAACAACAAAAAAAAAACCCTCTAATTTAAAGCATGCATGTAGACACTCCAAGTCTCTAAAGTCTTTCATATTTCTAGCTTGCCAACAGTCTTCCAATTGCCAAATTCATCTTTTGTTGAATACACAAGACTTGAACTGCACAACCTTTCCATAAAGATCTTTCTGAAGTGCCTAGCCCAATGCTATTCATGTCCTTACTGCCACAGGAAATACCTCCCCTGAGACATGCTCAAACAAAGCCTGCCTTTGCAAGACCACACCACAGCCGTGAGGCTGAGAAAGCCAAGAATTTCCCCCCACCCGCCACAGAATGGAAGCCTCCCATTTGTAACAAACACGCACCTCTCTTCACAACAGAACCAGTATGTATTTGATGCATAAATGAGAAGTCATTCTTTCAGCAAGCTCTCGAGTGCCTCATAAAATTCTCAGCCAAGCTTACATTCCTGAAAAGCTTTAGCTGTGCTTATTTTGGAAACAAATTAAAGCGGCAGCTTCGTGCTATTTATGAACTCAACTGCACCACAATGACACTAAACTGTCAGCCCCTTTATATTCCATCCATTTTCCCAAATCGTCACATAATTCAACACCAACATCATCCTTGGAATCAGGATTACTTCACTCTGTCAAGCTCAATCCTTGCGGCAGGAATTCCCTTAGCTCTAAGGGGAACGAGTGCAGGGAAGCCTGTACCCCTCCAAGGTCCAGCCTCCCCAGGGCTTTTCGAAGCCTTGTAGCACAAGTGAGGAACATGATGCATTTTTAGGTATTTCATAAACTTCCTGCTAACCAACACACAGCATCAAAACCAATTTCAGCCAACGCCATGTGCAAATGCAGGTTTTCTAAGAAGTACAAGGCCCTCAGAGCTCTGTTAGATTAATTATTCCTACCATGGACCCAGCTACCATTTCCGACCAACTCTCTAAGACCACAGACAAACTCACTTTGGTATTATAGAAGTAAAAAAACCACCAATATATTAATCCAAAATTACATGACTCATCTTTCAAAGGATGCTTTGGCTTCTCAGATACTTTCCTAAAGTTCATACCCAATATGCAATTTTGTRTATTTTAAATTGCATTTGGAAATAATGTTTTCAAAATAAAAAAAATCACTAGACATAGTTATAAGATTTCCACTCCTCCTCCTTTATTTATTTATTTTACCTGGGAAGGAACACTCTTTGGCGGCTCAATTCGTATAGATGGATCCCATTCTCCTGGTGGCAAGACTGTCACTTGGTCTAAAAACTCATCAATTCCTGATAATAAATCGTTTCGGTCTTTAGCTTTGTAAGCAACATCATGGAAAACCTATGAGGAGAAAGTACCCACCATTCAGTTAYTTATTTTTAAAAGAGGAATAGATTRCAAGAGACACTTAATACGTTTTAAAAAGTAATGAGATAAGAAAAAAAAATTTAAAGGCCCTCAATGGTTAGGCTTTTACTGTGTACTTTTGCATTAAGAACTGTATACACACCCTAATAGATCATAAAATTTCTATGCTTTAACCTCAAAAGAATTTTTCATTTTTTCTAAAATTCATCAAAATTTTTCTCTTCTTGCACATCTTCTAGTATAAAATTCATTATAGGAAAGAAGCACATGAAAGCAATCTTGTTTCAAAATAATAAAACAAACAGAAGACTATCCTAGAGTAGACTCTACTACTTCCAAAAAAAAAAATTGACATAGACTTGGAATTCATGGTTTAAAAATAAACAGGAAAAAAATAAAYAAAATAATCCCTGAATTCAGAAGATGTAGAACAACACCGTTAGTTTTGGTACTGGCATTATTTGGTACAAAACCTGTTGCAGAAAATTTTCCTGAAAATTTGCCTTTGTAGATACAGGAGCCTAAACTATTGTCTCTAAAGGACCTGACTGTTACATCTAATAGCTGTACATCAGAACTTTTAAGCCTACCTAAGTTTTTAAAATCACCAAGTAATTTATATTTTCTATTTCAATCATCTATGTCACTGCTAATAATTAGTCCACCTAGAAAATGAGAAGCTGCAAGTTAAGATTCAGTTCTCATTCAGAACCAATATTTGATCATGTGCTAACTATGCAATTACAGAATGACCAACTTCTGGTTTAAATCTCGCAAGTTAAAACGGCCGCTGTATAAAAGATTTCTGCTCGTTCACTGCATTCCCTTTCAATAGGTGGCGCTCAATACGAAGTCAAAAGTGGAACATCATATTTTGCTCCGTAGGATGAGAAATTGTTTAAAAAAGTCTCAATTCAAATCCATAAACTATAGCTAGAATATCTTTTCTGGAATATATTTAGGATTTCTACARGAAAAGCAAGGAGAAAAAAAATATTTTACTATTAGCCAATTCACTGAATTGTGGGGAATAAAAAATGTAAAGTTTTACYGTTCTTCATTTAACCAGTTTGGTTCCTTTTCTCTAACATGTCATCCCTGGATATATTTAAAAGCAGTCAGTAAATACATTATTTTTACTAGTCTTTAACAACATGTGTTTTAAATACACCACTCACATCATCTGTCATAAGCGTAGCTATTGATCTTCCAATTTCATGGTACTGTGGTGCTTTGCCTGCTGGTCCCAGCAACAAAAACAAAAATCTATGGAGGAAACAATTGAGACAAATCAATAGGGCTGCTCATCTGAATATCATCAGTAAATTCTTTCAAACTGACGTTTTAAGAATATTTGATGTAGTAAAAATGTGTTTAGCTTTTGTCATAGCTTTTTGTGTCATAGCTTCAGATCTCATAGACTGCTCAAAGACAAGACAAGCCTCAAAACCACTACTGAACCTTTCATACTGAACCAAAGTAACTTAATCAAGCCTCATTTTTCAACAACAATGTTATAACTGGAACAGAAATCCACAGGCTACAGCCCAATGAACATTTCCTTGCATTAAAGCCTTTCCACCTCCCTATGATGTTTTTAGGAACTCTATGATCTGTTCTCCAGCCTCTTTACTGATCACCTCTTCATGGAAATTATGCTCCTCATTTGCTAAATCCAGATGTCACCTGATGGAGGCACAGACACATTTCAGCAAAGACACTGGCTGTACCCATCTTGGTTCTGTAGCAGTGGAAATGACGGGAACCTGTGTTCTGGACACTGAACAAGTGACAATGACACTCTCCACAAGACATTTTGGTCTTGTAACTGGGAAGGAATCAAACCAAGGGATGCCTCACGATGCACGGGCCCAGCTGGTCTCCATTACTAACCACAACCATCATTTCAACATTTTTTTTTAAATAAAAACAGGGCAAGTATCTTACAAACAAAAGGGCAGTCATCAATGAATGAATCCGAATAATTATTTTTACATTCTTACTACACTCTACAAATACGAAATTCCTAAGTAAAACACATTTGAAAAAAATAGCACTGTTTTCACCTCACAATATAAAAAACTCAATATGATTCTTTTTTTGTCAGTGGATTATCCACACCAAAATTGAGTGCATCTTCAAAAAAAAAATCAAGTTTGCTACTTCAAATCTGCAACTTTTCACTACTCGGAAAAACACAGGACAGAATGTTAGCTGCAATAATTTGTCTACACAAACTTACGAATTTCATGTGAGATATTAAGAGCACGAATGTCCACTACTCTCTGAAATTTCTCCCATACCTTTTAAAGGAACACTGCTAAAATTGCTTTTTCCTTTTCATTACAGTACATGCAGAAAAGTGAAGATAAACAAGCACTACAATAATTTTAAAACATAAAAATCAGAGTTGTCAACCACTGAACAGTCTAACACTTCAGTACTTCATACTAATACTTCAATACTACAACTTCAGCTGCAGATTAGTTACCAGAAGGTAGATTGAGGTACATATATCGAGAAAGTAAGGGTTTTTTTCACCATTTAGATTACTCATCTAGGCATAGATTTTTACAAAGTAACAGTTTCAGACTATATATAGACTTTTAGGCCCAGTGGATTCTCTCTGTCATGTTGTGTTGCAGATAAGGGAACTACAACACGCCTCATGATGCATCTCTATAAAGGCAACACAGGCTTGAAAAAGTTTTAAAAACTTAAACATCATAATTAATTTATGGTATAAGTAAAACTTAGCTTTCTGGGCATTTATTTACCGTGTAGGAACTGGAACCTCTGTGAGACCTGAGAGAAGGACAGCAGGGGAGAGCCTCACAAATGCAATAATAGGTCTTTCTAAAAAATCTACTTCTCCCACTAACACATTTGATGCTTCTGCTCCTGAAGGAATTTTCCTCATGAAGTTCATATCAACCTATTTGTAAAAAGATGGAACAAGTGTTTATTCCTCAACAGTTGTTAGCAGTAATTCTGTAACATAATTTTACATATGATCAGTATTTAGTAAACATTTACTCCACAAAGAAAAAATATAAAAGCAAATCAAATATCTCACAATACAAAAAAGACAAACATAAGTATAAAATGTCAGCCAGCCATCTATTAAACTATTTTCTAGAAGTTAGCATCACTACTACCTATTATATTCTAAAAGCCTCCAAACTGCGTAGCCACCTTTTAAGATTACTTCTCATGACAAGCATTCCATGATAGGGCACATCTTAACAAGTCTGAAGAGAGTTCATGTAATTACACATTTTCTAGAACGTGGCTAGTTATTTCACAGCTTCGTATTTCATGTTAGAAAAAGGCAAATTTTTGCAAAAGATATTTTCGTGTATTTTTCATCCCTGAAAAACACAATTGAGAAGTTACCGCTTGTTTCCATATGCAATTGGAGAAGGGCTCCGCACATGAACTCTGTTCGCATAGGCACGCACACACCGAACACCACTACCCAGACAACTTACAGATGGCCTCTTGAGTCCCACACCAAGTGTGCCACAACTACAGTGCCAGGAGGCTGACTCCTGCCCAACAGGAGACAAGGCAGGTGTACAGAAGGACAGGCCAAGCAAAAACATAAAAACTGTGACAGAGGAGCAGGAACAAATGGCACCTGCCATGATCAGATGAGAACAACAGTGCAAGCTACCTTCGTTTAAGTGCATTTATTTAACTTGACAAATCAGTTTTCTTATAATCTTTCACACTGCAGATAATACCACAGAACTGTTTTTTAACAGCCAAGGTGGAACTTGCATGGCAAATTCAGATCATAAAAGARAGAGACAGGATTTACAATACACAAGTGAGATGTATGATAGCTTTTGTGTGGCAAACTCCGTAGTAGTGCAGGACAAGTCTCCTTTAAAAACTCCCTCTACAAAAAAAATAAAACCCCTTATAGTGGCATCTATAAACTGTTATTGCAAGAGACTTTATAGCAGTTCTGAAAATACCTCCCTTTGTATGAGACAGTAGAGTGACTTCGCTCAGTAATTTACCACAATACTGGAGAAATCACCTCATGAAATAGAAAGATCAKTCCCCCTGGGAAGACTATCAAAACATGAGACATATTTCATCTACATCACCTTCTGATTCCTATACAAGTCATACTTGCGATTCTTATAGAAGTCATACTTAAYTAAGACAGCAATAACGAACATTTTTTTAATAGTCTCATTGTGCTGAATTCCAATGTATTTCGTGCTATTTACCTTACTAAAATCAACGGTGCTGTTTTCTCTGCTTCCTCCTGTTCCAGTACCTTTAGCATCTCCACATTTCCCAGTGTCTAGATTTCCAGGTGCTGACTGTGGAGATGCTAGGAGTCCTAAATTGAAACAATGGAGATAAGTTCAAAATATTGTTCAGAGTGAAATGAGCACACAGCACTACAAAAACTCAATGTGGCAGCTTGCTTAAAGCAAATGTGCAAGTTATTAAATAAAAGTGTCTTACATTAGTATCATAAATGCAACATGAACAAGTCATAACGGTAAAAAATTTGACATAATGAAAAAAATAGTGTTGCCTAAATGATGGCCATTTGCAAAACAATCATGAGAAGAGTGACTTTAAGGTGGGTGAGGGAGGAACATCAAGGAAGAGAGAAAAATCAACTATCAGTCTTAACCTCCCCAGAACTTGGTAGATGGCAACTTTGCTAATTTTAGAAGTCCTCAAAGACCCAAAGCAAGCACTTCTGCTGCCTCTTCGGTGTGTGGTGGGTATTCCCATTGTAACATGGCTAGGCAAGTGTCAGGCTATGAGTAATAGAGATGATACCCTGCTGGGGTAACTACCTCTGTACAAGCAGCATACTATAAACATGACAAATAAACTGATTAAAGTTCCAATTATAGAGCCAAGCAGRTAATAATAGCCAAAGGGTCTCAAACACACGAGCTGAAAAGGCATTTCCGTGAAGTTCCTGAGTTAAAGGCACAGCTTCCCTCTAATATCTGCACAAGACATTGCAGTTTTATGTATCTTGACAAGATACTAACACTGAACTGCAGGTCCACTGAATGTTCATATTCATATACGAGTGTTCATATACCAAATTCCATGTTGCCACAGCCATCCCTATCCAACTAGCATTTATAAGCTAGTCTGGGCACCTATAACCAAACCAAAATCCAATCTTTTGGATTACAGAGCTTTTCCGTGTTTCGTGTTCCAATATGCTCTAAAAGGGTACACGCTTCCAAAGCCACATCTAGACTAACCTTAAAGTCTCAATTTTGTATAACACATAAATAGCCTGTTGTAAAAGTCAGCATCACTCTAGTCAAAATAAAACACAAGTCCTCCTAGTCTGCTTTTTGGCTATCTGCTGGAATAGTGTGTCCTACCTCTGAGTTTACTATTTAATAGCCAGATATTAACACAAAAAAAAA
>NW_020455644.1:1637529-1683777 GCF_003342845.1 Nothoprocta perdicaria
AAAAAAAAAATCAAATGAAGTTAACAAGCCATAGTTTCCTTTGTAAAATCTAATATGTACAAGTAATTACCTAGTGCTATAAATACTACTTTCAAGAAKTGAAAGCAACAAACAACAAAAATATCACTTTCTGCCCTTCTGCTCAGAGATGTAGCACTGCTCACAAGAGGAGTTAATTACAATCAACCACCTGTCAAATTAACTTTGACTACTAAGTGAGATGTTGCTTTGATGTTAGAAGAGATCTGTAGACTTGGCAACAGAGCAAAGTGTTAGAAATTCATGACAGTAGAATAGTGAGGGTGACATCRGAGTAAATATAGAGATAAAAACAGGGTCATTTCACATTTTCGCCCACGTAACAATAAAGGCAATAAAAGGCTTATGATAAAAGCTAAGTAATAACACATCATTTTGTAATTTTCCTAAGTGTTCCATGAACAAGAACACACAGCTATGAGAATGAAAAGTAGAGAGACAATGAAGAGGAAGATAGCGAGCAAGTCTACTGGGCATTTCTGCAACCTATCTGGTTTGACCCCCATGTGCACAATCAATGAAAGCCAAAAAAAGGTTATTTTCTCAAATGAGCATAGCAACAGTGATCTCRGTTTCATCCCTAGACTGCCACATACTAAGCAGCAGGTAATTTATTACTTACAAATACTAATAGTGCTAAAGTGATATTGATTCTTTTAAAATATGGSTCCATAATTTCATTGAATGGTTACAGTCAAGGTTCATCCTTTTTAGCACTGATACAGAAATATGTCCTATTTAAACCAAGTTTTCCTTACTGTTCCTTAAGAGTTGGATGCAATGCTGTGCTTGTATGAAGATGGTGCTTGCTTGTTTTCTGAGCAAGAAATTCTCTGATACTGCATTGCGTTATACTGATGAAAATGCAGAATAAACTACCTCCAACAGTGAAACACTTCCTCAAATCTCAGACTAATAACAGTTTATTCCTCTACCTTCTCCATTTCCGTAAACACTAATTCAGAGGCTGGTTCTAACTAGGTAACTACCTAGYAGTTTTTCCAGATGGAGACAAAAATTCCTGTAGTCTTACTAAGGCACTGAGGAATCATCAGGCATGCACGGGACTCTTGGTACTACCTAAGTTCCAAAACTGTTTCCTTTGAAAGAAAACTGTGGGATGGTTCTCCAGCGGGTGCTCTTCTAGTGCTTTCCACAAGCTCTCCTAGCCTTGAAACTCTGAAGCAGTCTTAAAAAGTACTTTCCAATGACACCTTCATTGAAGAGCAAATGTGCTTTCTAGTCACTTATTTTAATAGCCTATTGACAACACTCTAGAAAACAGAGGAAGAAGAGTAGAAAAATCAAACAGAAAAAGAAAGCAAGAAAAACACTGAAATTTGCTGCTCGTACCTCTGCTTCAGCAAACAAGGAAACTTTTGTCAGAGGAATTAAGAGGAGGTCAACCTCTAAGTATCAATGTGTCCCCGCACTGTAAGGTGCGTATATGTAAAATTTATGAAAATGGAAAATGGAAAAATTTATGAAAATGGAAAATGGAAACAGACACTAATAAAATTTTATGATGATGGTTAATTAACAATCTTGAACTTCATCCGTTCATACCTCTCCTGCCAGTTCTACCCAAGGAAATCATCAGTTAATGGTTCTAATGACTGGGTAATAAAAATACAAAGTTATTTGAAAATACGCCCCTTCTCTCTTTCACACTACGTCCAATAGCCTTCCAGCTACTTACAAGGAGAAAAAAAAAGTCTGTCTAGTAAAAGACCAAGGATAGAAGGAGGCCAGGTAGAAGTCATTTATTAGAAAATTATCACAGCTCCTGATGCTCACCAGATACAAAACCAACACGATAATTAAGGTGTGGAAAAATATTCAGGGTACCAACTTCTGAATTACTAAGGAGGAAGTACAGATCATTATCTTTAATGATATGGACCAAGAGAAATTTTCCTTTGACAAGGAAGAACATTTCCTCATGTGGAGGACCCTTCTGGATCTGCCTCCTAAAACAGGCATCAGTCCAGTCACAGCCCAGAAGACAGTCTGAGAGCATCTTCAAAGACATTTGAAGGAAAAACACATCTTTCTGTGGTTATGTGATTTCTTCAATTGAAAGGTTGGAGGGGAGAAAAAAAAAAAAAAAAAAAGAGAAAAAAAGATGCATCCCCACCTCACTCCAACCTCTCTCTCTCTCAAAAAAAAAAAAAAAACCAACAACACCAACACCCACAGCCTGTCTTCTTTTACTGGTCTTCATCTCTGGAAAAACTATCCTTTCCAATTTTTCCTTGATGAGATCAGAAACATTCCCTCGAGGCCCCAAATCCATGTGAARGCAACCTGGAGATAGTGGAAAGTTTTAACAGCAATAATAACAAGAAATCTACATTTCATCTACATTTGTTTGCTCTTTCTTGGATTCCAAAGGTCTTAGGTCTGACATGTTACCATTCCTGTCTGATGAGTAAAAGTAAAAACTGCAAAACCAATTACATCTATTACTTTATTTTTCTTTTTTTTTAAATACCGTTGAAAGATCACCCATGAGAATGACCTTTGTGTGAATTATCTTAATTTTCCATAGGGAAGGCAAAGAGAGACTTGCTTGCTGTTTTAAATTTAAGTAAAGAGGGGGCCTCTACTCCACTCAAAATGACAGCCTATAACATAGTGTGCTGTTCAGTGAACTGCCTGCAGTAGGCGAAAAGGCAGAAAAACCTTTCCACGGTCAGCCTGTTTTCACTGCTGTACACAACGTCTCTGTGCTTCTTCACCAAGAAACTGGTTCTGGCTTGGAGATGAATAGCCAAGTTGGAAGAGCCAAACAAGCAAAAAAAAAARRAAAAAMMMMWWAAAAAARRAAAAARKWAAMMRAAWWAWTYYKRMYKKTTWAAAAAATAAATAAAATAAAAACCACTACTGGTATAAGATAGATTTTAGCAAGATGCATTTCTCTAAATAAATAAATAAATAAATAATCCAGGAGCAGCACAAGAGGCAAAAAGAAAAGTGATTTCTTTAAAAACAAGACTTAGCCAGAAGAATACCAAAGTCTTTAAGCAGTTTCCATCCTCTTTTTTTTTTAAACTCATCTAAATCTTACATTTACATAGAAGTAACACAGTCTGCTTCCTTGCAAGATAGCAGCACGCTAACATAYTGCTGCGCTCTGCCCTATAATCATAAACTTTTTCACTTTACATTCACTTTACACTTTACATTCCCTTAGCTTATAAAAAACTACAAAACAATAATGAAGTCTCCAGTGCAGAAATCTACCTGCAATTGGCTACAAACGCAATCTGCCACATTCATCATAAACTTCTGCTACTTTTAATAGCCCTGGTTTGTAATAGCACAAAAGCAAAAAGAAAACTGCCTAAAATGTTGGTGATGCAACTAAACTACCAACAATACAGATTACTACAGCTTTCCTCATACCTTCCTTATTCCTATTAAAACTTTATGTCTTAGACTAAAGTCAGGACAACAAATATACGTTTAAAATACTAAAATATTACTATATCCACTGACAATGATAAAGAGGAAAAAAATCAGAAGATCATCTGACATGGATTGAGCTTACATGAAAGAAAAAGGCCACCATTTTTGACATTTTGATTATATATGACTGACTTAAAGAGGATTTTTTTTTTTAAAGTACACATGTTAAGGTTAATTAAAGAATACTTTGGCTGGCTTTAGTTAAAAAGCTAAAAAAGTTAAGAGTGCCGAACAAGGAAACGGTCAGACTCGCGGCGAGATCAAGCATGCAGGCAGAGGCATCACACGGAGTTGTGCCCAAGCTCTGTGCTAACAACATCGCAAGGCAGGTGACCCAGATGCAGAGCGCATCACACATGGACAGCTGAGGTTTCGATAGTTGCCTGGTGTTTTGTCAATATTCTCCTCTGTCTTCTCTTCCTGCACTTCTAAGTCCTCCTCGGGTGGGTGGATTATTACTGAAGGAATATCGTCACTGGCGGAGGGCACCAGCAGCTCCTCGCCCTGAGGCGGGCCGGGCTGGGCGCTCGAGCTTGGCGGGTGGCGGAGGGTAGGGCTGGCGGGTGGTGTGTTTTGAGGGGTAGGAACGGGGGTTGTGCACCTGGAGGCTGCCGGGGTCCCAGCTCTCGAAGAAGGAAGAAGGTAATTGAGAAGAAGAGACAAACGGTTTTCTCCTCTCAGGGAAATATTTGAGGCAGAGAGACCTGTTCGCAAAGAGTGGCGGGAGGCTGAGAGGCCTTCCCCTGAGACAAAACAGATGAAAYACCATGAGGCTGACAACAGGGAAATTCTAGAAATCAGAGACACAAGTTACGCATTAACAATCTACACAGTAAACTGAAAGCTTTAAGGGCCCAAAAGTTTCATACTCATGCAAGTCAGGTCAGGGCAAATTTGGTTTTAGACATTAGGAAAGTCAGAATACAAGTAAGTACTGATTAGAATGCCAAAAAGATGTGGGAGAAGATAATACAACCTCCAAGTCAGCAAGGTGTTTAGCACAAGAATAAAATAAAATAAAAAAAASCTTTAAAACAACTTAGATTCTTAAGATTCTCCTAGACAAATAACCTGTCACTGCTACTTCAGTATCAACCTTTAATACCATACCATTAACACCATCCCAACAATACATGACTTCATTATTACCTACACCCATTAAATGCAAAGAGTTCTTTCAATTTTTAAAATGAAAATAATTTCAAAATTAACATGATCAAACATATRTAATCATGTTAAACCTGTCTTCCAACAAAAACTCTTGCTAACTTCTCTGGGCCAGCTGCAGTCTTCGTACAGAGTTCCTGAAGAAGACACACAGATATGCCATGTAGCACCTTCTCCATCTCCATTTGCTCTAACTTACCAAATATTCCCATATGTTAAGTCAGCCTAAGATCTGACGTGTTTTTCCCAAAGTCACTATTACTTTGTCCTACCCAGTCTTAATATCCCACTGTCTCACATTAAGCAGAAGACAGGCTTGCTTCCCTCCCTCAGAGGCTGGATGTATCACCGCAGTATTTACATTAGACAAATTAGTGACATCCTTCTGCCTGCTTATAAAGAGCACTCTTTATAACACTCACAGAGGCCACCACTTTAAACAGCTCTAGAATAATTTAATGACTATAAAATATTAGAATAATATTATTTGAATAATAATAGAAGAAAAATAGAGACAGAAATATGCCCGAGAAAATAYAATTATATGGATTTTTCCTCCCAACTCTAACAACAGAGAAGTGGGCAATAGAGTTAAATTTTATTTAAAATGAACATTAAAGCCTGACTACATTACAGTTTTAAAAGTTAGAAGGATCAATAATCCTTCAAAAAACTTTTTTTTTTCCTATACTAAAAAACTTTTTTTTTTCCTATACTAACTACTAATGTACTATCAACATCAGATTTCTGCCAGTAGACTGTTCTGAGTCTGTTCTGCCAGTTCTGAGACTGTTCTGCCAGTAGACTCTGTTCTGAGTCAAGAAGATGAGGTAACCTAACCCTAGCAAGCAGGGCCTTAAAATGTAATACACAGCGTGTTGGTTTTACCAGTTGTGCAGAGGATGACTATATGCATTTTAAAAAAGTAACARGTATGTACTGGCAGCAAGTTCCTCATATTATATTGGTTTAATACATCAGTATATATTCTATAACCTTTTGTGGGAATAGCAGAAGCACAGAAGGTTCTGGAAAGTAGCAGTAACATATGAAAATAACTGAAAAGCCAAACACCTTAAAATCTCAATTACAGTTGAGGAATACAGATGTTCCAGCATGGGTAAAACCAAGTTTATATTTGAAATGCTGAATTTTGCTAAGCAAAACATGAAAATCAGAAGATATGAACGCTCTTGCCAAAAAATGTACTATTTTGATTCTAGAAACAACTAATTCTGAAACTGTCAGTGAAATGTTTGAGTAGGCATCATATATTCACTAAGGAATACTATCTGAAGAGTTGAACACTTGCCAGATGAACTCCAAGAATGTATCAGACTCAGAGCACCCATGAAATTAACTTTTAATTGAAGCACTTGTAAGAAATGAGACATCTTTCAGGAATTAAATGGAACTTCATTTCAAGGAGCGACTTGTTATCAATATTAAGTTCTCTAGATAAAAAAAATTCCAAATCCAATTATATCTGTTTTAGTCAACATGAGGAAAGAGAAACAGAAAGAACAGAGATAGAAACAGGGAATAAGATATTTAAGAACAGAAGTAAGCTTCTCTAGGAATATGCATTGCATCCAAACTTTGGATGAAATGTATTAACCTTCTAGAATTTTTCAGAATTAGTTGTAGTAAGATGCTATGCTGGAAAAAAAGGTGTCCATGCCTCTCCACCCCCCCGCTTTTTGTTTTTTTCTTCTTCCTGTTAGATCATTCTATGCAAAGCAAGGTAAAAATATGGGTCCTGGCTAAAAATATTTTTTTCCTCATGAAGAACAGCGAAGTCTTCCCAGTCAACTAAAAATTACACAACACAAAAAATAGTAATTTTGAGCATCACTGAATTCATGACATCAGTATAAAAAAAATCTCTAGTACACAAAATTGAACAGGCGAGTAGGACCTAGGTGACAAACATAAAAAGCTATACCAAAATGCTGAAATTCCTTAAGCATTACACATTTYATTCAAGCATATCCCAAACAGTATTAGATCCAATGTGAGTCTACTTCTACRCTTCATAACAATGCATGCCATTTACACAGGCAGGGCAAAGAGTYTGAGTAAATTCAGAAATATACAGGAACGTCCATTGTTACACACACAAAGACATTCATTCCTTGCTTATCAAGAAGGAAACACTTATCTGCTATCATCAGCTGAATTTTCCTTCATCTCCCAGTGAGAACATTATTTAACAGGTTAGAACAAATTGGATGCTACAACTTATCTCACCGTTTCGTTCAAGCAAGTGAGGGTCAGAATGTTTCTTGCCTATATCTGCAAAAGATCGAACGAGGGGGATCCGATTGCTGAATTTTTTCTCATTCTGGTGATGGTGTCTTTTGAGAAGAGCTTCTCTTACATTCTCTCTTATGGATTCATCCAGTTGGCCAGAGGCAATCATGTTGTCCAAAACCATATCTACATAAATAATAATTAAAAAGAATAAAATTGAAAACTATATTTATGGCTATCAAATCTCTATCGCTTTGCACACCTGAGCACTGCAGTTGCCACAATTCACATACAAATATTAAATTAGGAGGCGGTGAACTTCCGAAATTGACAATGCGTTTTCAAAGACATCCCTGGACAAGCAAATGTGTAAATAAACAAAGCACAGTTATATCAATCTTTAAAAAAAAAAAAAAAAAGTATTTTAGTAGCACCATTTTAAGAAACAGGTTGTTTACTGTTTTCTAATTTGTATTTTTTTTTGTAATTTGTTCATTTACTCCAAATTTTAACTGCCACTTCCTTAAAGAAAGGGGAAAAACAAAACAAAACAAAAAAAACATTTTCATCTACATATTCAACTTCCATTCAGAATATAACACATTAAGGCAAACTCACAATGGAGAAGAAATTCCTGCTCAATTCCTTAAGACAATCTTAATCTGGGGTTTTGTATTTTGAAAGTATAAAACTATATTAAAGGAAAAGTTACTATATACTAAGATGAATTATTTATCTCCTGTCAGTTTTAAGCATGCTAAGTTCCTGGGACTCCCTCCCTGATGCYATGTGGTTCACATATCGTAGAAGAGGAAGCATAAAACAAAAGCTTATTTGTATGCTCAAATTTAGGAATGAACGACTGCATATCTGAAAAATTATCTCCTGTGACTTCTTAGAATTTTTTTTTTTAATTAACTGTTCAAACAAACATAAGCCTCTGTGACACAGAACTTGGAAAACATATTTTATCTCTCTCAATCCGTGTATCAAGAATTTAGCTGTACTGGTAACCTACAATGACACCAAACTTCTCAGAATGAAAAAGCTGATGGTTCCAAATACATTACAAAGTTACATGTAATGAAGTCTTCATCACTACACAGATTTCTTCAGGGTTGCTGGCTTTATAACATACCACCTGCAGCTATAATTTCTGAAAAGAAAACCTCTCACCTTTTTCTCCTGCATAAATGTGAACCAAGAGTATCTATTACATATTCCTTGCTCAGGGGAACAAGAAAACTTACTACTTCATACTGTATCAAAGATACTTCATACTGTATCAAAGTCGCTATCCCACATGCTTTCATAATAGCACAGAGAATTAGCTTGAGACAAGTTCAGACAACTTCTCAGTACATCCTAGGTCCACCTAAAATATCTGCTATTATAAAAACCCGATGTTCATAGAGGATTTAACTTTTTTTTTTCCTTATATACACCAAGATTATGGCTACAATTATGAGAAAAGCAAAACACTACATTTACRAACTATGTTTCGAACATTCCTATTTAAGTCAGGAAAATAGGAAGAGAATATCGAATTCTTGAGGGAATTTCAAGGACTGCAAAAAAAAAAAAAAATTGTGTGCAAATTTTTTGGTTAAAACACTTTGTCCCTTAAATACAAGTTAGTCGGTCCTACACCTTAGCATGATTCTTGGTAGAGCATTCCACTCTGGWACCTGTAGCAAGAGATAGCAGGAAAATAAAATAAAACTAGTCCACACAGACATCCAAGCTAAGCAGGAATATACATGACAGTTTTCAAACCTGATTTTGCAATACTCAAAATGATTAAGGCCGAGTGATTAGGGAAGACAATCAACATATTAGGTCAAACAATATTTACAAGATTATTTCTGCTCACCTCTTCTAAAGGTGAAAAAAAATACCAGATGTGCAACACTCAACTGTCCTAATGGCATCATTCTAAGATCAGCCAAGCAATGATTAACAGTTATGGTACTAAACTGCACAAATAAGTCCTACAATGTTATTTAATTTTTTATCTGTAGAAACAAAGACAAAGAACACATTCAGGGACTGGAATATAAAGGAAAATCCTGGGCCTCAACTTAAAATATGTAATAAAAGAGGTCCTACTCATCCAAGATTGTTCATCGTTAAGTGAGGTTTGAAGTATCAGCCCTTTACAWCCAGACGAAGAAAAATTGCAGTAAATCTGCACATACCTTCAATGCAGAAGTTTCAAGAATATAAAGAGAAATTGCCAAGACATTTAAAGTTTAGATTAAAATTTAGAAATATTTCAAAAGAAGTTTTGCTGTAACCTGCTATCTCATCTAGTGTGTTTGCTCTCATGTCCAACATGACCGTGCCATTAAGAATACAGCTTCGCAGCTCAAAGAGGCTGTGCAGAGACAGAGTTGCTACGTAAGGCTTGCTCCATCGATCGCCACCATCTTCAACATCCTCTTCAAATTTTAGCCATCTGAAATGCATACATAAACACATTTATATGGCATTTCTCCTATAAGAAAAGTAATATGACAAATGATCCCATCCTTCTCCTTGACTTCTGTGTAAGACAGAAGAGCAAAACCCACTAGCTCCTACAAGTTCTCACTTTCTAAGATAACACAGTAGACACGGGTGAGCCTGAGTAGTGAATACAGAAGCTCCGTGTTCATATCCAACACCTTCTAAAAATGGTTGGCAAGATCAACCTTCAGTAAATCAACACAGCACCATCCAAAACTTGAAGAGTGTATGGAGACACCACATCAGTTGTTCCAAAGTTGGACAGAAAGAAAAAGCATTTTGATTTATTGAACTTGAATCAAATAACTAACTCCTATAGCTCAAAAAAACTCTTAAGCTTGACCTAGCTTCCCTGAAACAGCATMACTATAAGTAATACCTCGAGAGCATCTGCTTTTTGTTTACCTAGCAGTTTCTTTCCATTCATATTCTTCTCCATCTCTGAAGCAAAGTTCATCCATTTCAGTAAAGAGATCATGGGGAATATGTTCATCATCATCTTCAGTACCCAGGATAAACTGCACTCGTTGGGATGGTGTGTCTTGAATAGAAGACGAAAAAATAATGATAATAAAAAAAACTTCCCATGGGACACAACACATAACAGCCAAGCTTCCTGCTCTCTATCAGAAACTAGTTGCACAAGAGTCACATGAAGAGAGGTCAGAAATAAAACAAACACGGAAACTTCTTGAAAAGGGAGCCTTTCTAAAAATTTACATTTCTTTTTCCTGAAAACAAAGTGAAAAAAAATGGAGATTTACGTATGAATCTTGGTAATACGATTGCATATTCTTCTATAAACTGAGAARCCTTCCCCCTCTTTGTAAATCAAAAATGTTTTCAGTATTTCCAGTAAATGTTCCTCAAATTATATTTTAATATAAAAATAAATACACTTCAAGGCCAGGTTTCAACAATTATGTGCAAGAAATCTGTACTAAAAATGAAAAAAAAAAAATCAAATAAAGAGTGACTGCATTACAGTTGACTACAGAGTCTTACAAGCATCAGTTTATGCAAACACACATRAACTGCAGTGAAACTGCTGCCCCCACCCTTTTTCTTTAGAAAAGCTACATACTATTTCATTCTAATTATACTATAAAAATAAAAATAATAATAATTTCCAATAATTTCTGAAGGCCCTTCCAGAAGGCTCTTCCCTGTAGTTCCAGAAGACCCGAGGCCTTCGATTGTCGCCGTACGCACAGAACACACACAGAGCCTGCCCGCAGTTAACCGCACGCGGCACGTTTTGGCGTGGGCTCCCTACGCTGTGATGAAGGGCTCAACCTGGGGCTAGGCACCCTGGGGCAGAGCCACAAGCCCTGGGGCAGAAGCACAGGAAGGGGGCACTACTGCTCTGGAGCAAAGTGCTGCAGTAACACCACTTTCAGGAATGAGCTTYAACTATCAGTGTGGAATAAAAACACTTTGACTCCATATGGTGCTTAGTGCAGTGAGAGGCAAGCTGTGCTTTGACCCAACCTGGACTCAAGAGAGTCAATTTTGGTCTGCATCCTTTTTTAGTTGAGAGTTCAGTAACCTAGAAACACTTCGGTTTATGTATCTTGCTTGTGTATCAGCACAATTTAAAATCACCTGGCAACTAATAAGATTAGCTCCAACATCTGCTCTCCAACAGCTCCAACTGAGAAAGTTTCAAAAAATAAGGGAAAAAAAGAAGCAATCAAAAGTTCCAGAAAGCGTAATTTTAGTAAGAAAAAAAMCAAAGTGTTACCAAAAAATGTTTTAAGCACAGAACATTTATTGACTTATTCTTAAGTGACACAAGCTACACAACCTATTTCTTACCGTAAGACGGAGATTCTCGACCATCCTCTCTGTCAGTTTCTTTTTCTTTTTTTCTCCTGTGGTGCCTGTGCCCACGATGCCTGTGCCGACGACGGCCCTGCTTGCCAAGGGGCACGTGAACGCCGATATAGACAGCTCTGTGGCCTTGCAAGAAAGTGCAGGAGGGAACAATTAAACGAAACAAGCCACAAAGCAATTTCTTGCAAAACTTTAGTGTTGTAGTCAGGAACACAAGAGTTGGTCGTAGTCAAAAGGCAATCAGAAAGAATTTGGCAAAGACAGYAAGAAAAAATACTGGTCCAATGAAGGTGCCAGGTGTCAACGTAGTACCACGCTGATTGCCACCACCAATTGAACAAGAACATTTTAAGAATGCAGATATGAAACAAAGAATGTAGAAAAATAACCATGATTCTTAACCTTTGGAGAGGCTACTTGATAAACCCCAGGGAACTGTTGGTAACACTGTGAACTTACATTCCTTTCTTTTGCTAGGAGTGTCAGTCTATCAGGATTATGACTACAATGGGCAAAATGTGATCCCACAGTTCAGTTTATGAACTTCATTAAGAGACGACCCATAACTTAAAATGTCACATGAAGCATCCAGGTGACCTCAACACTGAAAAATACCATTAATATCAATTTAAGAGCCAAACAGGCAGTTGGAAACTTACACTCAAAAGATTATACAAACCTTCAATAAACTTGGCTTGCACATCCTCAAATTAAGATCTTTAAAAGGTTGGAAGAAAAAAGTAAAAAGTTACAGAAGGATAAATGCATTCCTGTAGCATTTATTTTGAATTTATTTTTCCTTTGGCCTTTCACATTAATGCCAACATTACTCACCAAGAACTTGACAACAGGAATCAATCAGCAAGCTGTTATGAACATATTTCTGACATGCCTCTCTAAATGGAGTTGGCACATACAATAACCTTTTCAATTCCTTTTTAAACAAACAATCGCAGGAAGAGACACATTAACTACAAGCCTAGAGGTTAATGCTAAATACTTTGTTTCATCCTATAAAAGTTATTACAGAAGGCTGACATTAATGAAAGGAAAAGGAAGTGGGTTTCCAGCTCTTAAGAGACGCAAATTCAGCAAATTTCTCAAGGAGGAAGCCCTAGGAGCTGGGACGCTGTATATGCAGGGCTGTGCATTAAGGTTATGGAAATATTCTGACCGTTACAGAACTCCACCAACTGCTTTCCAGGAATAAAAAGCACTAGCACGTGCAACTTGCCTTTGAAACAAATCTCTCAGCTTAATTTATGAGACATAGAACTTCAATAAAATAGTACTTTTATGGTGACACAAAAGGAAAAAAATAATCAGTAATGCTTTCAATGTTTAATTAATTTGAACAGGACTCTTTTTTAAATTACAAAGCCAGATTTTGGACACACTTCCAACACAAGTTCTAATTAGAGACTGACTGGGACTTTGACCAACTCTGAAATTAAACCATAGAACAGCTGATTTGTTTCCATCTAAGAGCAAAATCAACTCTCCTTGAGGTCTCCTCAGCCCTATACCCAGGGAGAAACTTCTACTATTCATTTCTTCCRAACAGAATAGTCAGTCCCTGCTAAGAAGCCTAAGAATGCACCAACAATGGTGAAAAGTGCACTTTTTTGGTACAGAATTGATATATGAGCTAAAAGATCTCTACTCTTACCTAGGCTGTCCAGAACTACGATTGTTGGGTAGACAACCAAGACAACACACAAACATGTCGCACCCTAGTAACACTTAGACGAGCTTAAATCTTAACTTCACATAGAAGAGCACTGAACGGCCTTCTAGAAAATAAAGGTAGTTGGATTAAGCAGATCTGTGTTCCTTCAGCTTCATTACTCAGAAAAGTATAATCAAAGACGAACAGATCAAGATTAGTTAATAGCCCAATTTACAAGAAAATGAAGAACAGGATTTTTTTTTCTCCATTCCTAGTGAACTTGACAGAACTATTACCAGCTCTCTTCACCTATGCCAAAAAAAATAAAATAAATATGTAAATAAATAAAGCAACAAAAGGAATGACGAAAAAGTTCACTCTTTCACTCTGAGAAGGCTGGCATTGCTCTTGCTTGCACGGCTGTTATTTCTAAAAGGAATGCCAACTTACCCCTTGAACACTGTTTTTAAAGGCTTCAAACAACATGACCTTCAAACCTTCGTTCACACGAACACCTGCACCATCCTACTGCTCCCAAGCAAAGCTTGTTACAGAATTACTTTAAACCAATAATCAATAGAATTAGTAGACTGCCTGATACTAAATTTAGTAATGTAGAACTCCAGAGATAATTGTTCAATTTAATCTAACATGACTTTATCCAAGCTTAGCTGCACAAATCCACCAAGGGTATTTACTCGTTAAGGTCATTACCAGCATGAAACAAATTGAAATGTAGAAGCCTGCTATGTGTCCCAGTCACATGGCTGTTCTCATCCCTCAGTCAGCTTAAAGGGAAGCCCTGTAACACTGACAAACACAAGAGAAAACTCTGTGAGGGTTTCTGGATTTCTCCCCACAGCCACTAAAAAGTAAGAGCAGACTTCAAAAGTCCTAGGGAGATCAAAAACAGGCATTCAAAAACACTCTGATGTGGCAAATCTACCAGTGCAATTCTCACACAGAGCTTGCTTTCTTCTAACAATCATTTTCTTAGCTAGAAGCCTTCTAAACTTTGTRTAAAGTTGTACATGTTTCCCATGCTAGTGAGGGGAAAGCAAAGAAAATCAACTTAAAAGAACATGATACGTTTTCATGTTCTGTTACTTAGAAATCTGAACTGCAGCGATCACATGCCAATTACAGTGGTGACATCTGGAGGTCATCTGCTCCTCACTCAAAGCAAGACTAACTTCCAAGTGGAAGCCATTTCTGGATCAGGTTACTCAGGATGACAGGCAGGCAGCTTTGAGGACCTTCAAGGGCAGATATTCTACAGCCTCTCTGGGTCTCCTATTCCCRTGTTTAACTGCACCCTCAGAGAGAATTTCTTCCTGGTATCTAATCATGATCTCCCGTATTGCATCCCGTGGCCTTCCCCCTTATCCTTTCTCTRTGTGGCTCCACCAACAGCCTGATACCATCTTCTCTGTAAGCTCCCAACAGGCAGCTGAAGACAAATCMCTTTAAGAATTAGTACTTTCCAAATAGCTTCAGATACCAACCACAATATAGATCATTTATTTCACATAGAAACTTTTATTTAAATACTGTTTAAAAGTCATAGATACGCTTAATAAGTTAGAAGCAATACAAATGGGAAAAATAATCTTAGCTGGACAYAAGTAGAGTGAGAGCCAGCAGATCCTGTCACAATCCAAAAATTAGACTCCAACCCTCTGCTGGAGAAAATGAAATCTAAAAACAATGAGAGTCTTCTCCTCCCTTTTCTTAAATCCCATTCATTCATATTAAAGTCCAATGAGTAAAAGAAAATTCACTGAAAATGCTGTTAATTAAATTCTCCTTTTTTTTTTTAATTAAAAGTAATACCAAGTTTCTGAATTATTTAAGTCAATGCACAATATAATGTTGGCAGTTAAAATTGTGAGTCAAGTATTTTAAAATAAACAGTTTTATTGTAGCTTATTTTATGAACTTCTCCCTCACAAAAAGTACTCCAGAAAGAATCAAATCATTTTCTTGTGGAATTAATACAATAAAAAGGAATATTAGCATTTCAGTGTAACTGCCTGGRTTGTGCAAGGTTGATGCTACACAAGCTCTATTATCATCAAGGTATTTTTGCTATTTTTTCCCCTAAATATTATGCAGAAAAAAACCAAACAACTGAAAAAGAATGACTTGACACATTATTCTTTTTTTTCTTGTTTTCAGAATGAAGTAGTTGAAATCAAAAAATTTTAATTAATCCATATAAAGGAATAATAATTCAAACAAAACACCACCCACATTGTTTCACAGGACAGTTACATATCATCTGGAGCCCACAGTTTCTCCATAATGCAGATCGCAGAACCTTAAAATTTATGTGCCCTCCCCTGGATTCTTCCAGCACTTCCTAGTAGTCAAGAGCATCCAACAACACGGTCTTTGCCTAAAATATCTGGGCGCACATGATCGAAACATGCGATTCACCATCTCTACCYGTACAGCACACGCTGAAGAGCTCAGTATAAAGAGCGTTTTCCTTCAGCACAGCCCAGGCCAGCATCCTATTATGCTGGCTGGCAGAAGCAAGGAATACCCCAACTTGCACCATACATGGAGGGGGTTTCTTCTACACACTCTGAATGAGCTGTGAGCTACTAGGGACAGCTGTGAGAGAAAAACGTACAGAATATTTGTGCCTCACATAAGCAGTGACATTCAAGAAGGCACTGTCAGTAATTCCTGATGCAGCAYGCAGGTGCTACCTATAAGAGGAAAAGCTTTGTTGGTGCCAGCAGRCACGGCTGCGGGGGTTCTGGCACTGCCTGTCCCGTGCCAGCGCTGGTGGCTCCTGCCTGGGACAGGGGCCAGTGTGAGGTGCGGGATGAGGGCACTGGCTGCCCTTGCGGCGTGCGGGAACAGTCCGGAGGTAGAAGCCACTGCCTTGCTGAGCTGGAAGATCCTCTGCAAGGCTCCTCCGCTGGCAGTGCTCAGGAGAAGAGTACAGAGCAGAAATGAACTACAAAAGAGCTTTTTTTGTTGGAGGGGAGGAAACCTAGAAACAGGCAAAAGCAAGAAAAACTTCCCTGAAAATCCAAGGTTGGCTCTTTGTCAATGACTAAGGCAATCTGCACTGTAAGGCCTCCTCAAGGCTTGGTAGGGAAACCAGGGCTCCCTGCTGCTAACACTGTACTAGCACAGCACTTCGAAAGATGGGTTTGGAAGAAAAAAAAAACGTCAAACATATTCTTGTCACAAATTTGATTAGAGATGCCTCTCTCCTACAACTATCATATCTATTTTCATTAAGACTAATTGAACCATCCCCATGAAATGCATCTACTTCCTGATCCTTCTAGTTAATTATAAACTAACTAACTAAATAAAGAGAATTCTTGCCTCAGGTAAGTCACGTTTGAGGAGAAAGGGAGGTGGGGAAAAATAAGCTTTTATTGCTCAYTCATAGCATAAAAAATAGACAGAAATCAAATTCAAAACATTCCACGTTTTAAAAGCTTTAATTATTGTGAAACACTAGCTTTCAATTAATTGCAAATGGAGAAAAAAATCATCCATTCAGCAAGACTTCGGATATCCATATGCCCAGGTCATAGGTTTATCCACTTTTTTTACATGCAATTTTTAAAAAACGTTATTTTTTTAAAGGTCCAAGTATGGACAGATAAACGTCACAGAAAGCCACCAAGCAGCAGCAAGTAACCGGGTTTCAGCTGCAGAGAATCAAGCACGTTTCCTGTTCCTCCCATCACATTCCGGATACGTTAACTGGAGCAGCTACACACTTCATTCTCTGCTTCACCTCCTTCAAAGAGRCATGCCCAGATTCACACACTGATGCTGTGCCCTAAACCGCGCGTATAAGGACGGAAACACGGCTACAGCACGTTGCTCTGATTCCCATTACCCACACAGAGGCCACTGAAGTTACTCATCTAGGCTTCCCATAAAGCAAAAGTTAAGACTATAATCTCACATAAATAAAAGTCCTTACAGCAGCTGTTTTCTCTGAGCAGATCTACTTTATTTTTAACTGGAATGTCATATGCATTTCTTAATATTATATACTGTCTTCCTCAGTAAAAATAAAAATCAAATCAGGAAAACTATCTCATAATCTAATGAATGACTTGAGACATGCACAAGAGCTAGACTTAGTTTCAGTGCAAATACTACTGCTCAGCGCAACTTAGCCTGCAAATTGGGATAACGTCTGCTTTAGCGAGACACAGAACCTCTCGTCACCAACCACTAATAAGCTGGGGTATGCAGAAGGGTTCTCCAGCCCATGAGACCACTCTGCAAATAAGAAGGTCTTCAAAAGAGAGAGAAATAAAATAAGCAGAAGTTTTCTGTTCTCAAATACCCTTTTGAGTTTCACTCGCCAGGCGTTTACAGTATGTCTTCCTAGTAATCTAGAAGTAACGTAGCACACTAATACACATTTTATGTTTTCAGTAATTTGGGAGTTATCTGTTTTGCGGAATCAAAAACACCTTCTGAAAAGCCTGTTCTGGAATTTA
This sequence comes from Nothoprocta perdicaria, assembly GCF_003342845.1. Taxonomy (NCBI): domain Eukaryota; kingdom Metazoa; phylum Chordata; class Aves; order Tinamiformes; family Tinamidae; genus Nothoprocta; species Nothoprocta perdicaria. Next base: position 1,654,966 of record NW_020455644.1, read on the forward strand.
GAAATAACCTTCCAAAATCAACAACATACCATTATGTTTACTTGCTGTTCTTACTATATTTATAGAATATATTATAAATTACAGCTATTGGCTTTGGATGCCCTACTGAGCTTAATGTGTATATCAAGCAGCCAAATTTATCCCATGAGTTGAAAGAACCTGTAAACACTTTWGATGGCATTTGTTAAAGACTAACTACAGTGATGAGCACCACAGATAAACTCAATGGGAAAGTTATTCTTTCTACACAGAAGCAATAAGTATTGCACAACGAACAGGACAAGAAGTCATGTGGAACTCTGGTGTGAACCGTGTAATGCAGGATTCCCATGGCAAAAAGATAGGAGATTGTGTGACTGCAAATTTCCAGTGTACRTGTGACAAAGGTGTAGAGATGCAACCCAGTTTCAACATTCAYTTCATCAGGACTGCATGAAGCAGGTTAGTAAAATATCTTCAGAGGTTTTTTATTTATTTATTTATATAGAGCTGGAAACAGCTAACATGTATTTCTTGCTCAAGATAAAAGAATTATTTTGCACAGCTGTTAGTGTAACAAGTGCAAGTGAACACTTCATTGATGCTATACAAAACTCAGACCATGTCTAATGTCTAATATATCTGACTGGCTGCCTGTGTCCAAACAGACACGCTTTGCTTACTGTCAGTTTAATTTCCACTGAGTAGCTGACAGGCCTTTTCAAATCAGAGATATCATTAGAGAGCATGGTGAAAGGTAGTCTGCGAGAATCATTAATGACCATCCTAAATCACTGTTGTATTAAGAAATAATTACACATCTTCTTTTCCCCCRCTTTTTGATCACCTAAAGGATACAACTTCATAAGGAAGGGCTTTCAAAATTCCTTTTTTTTTCCCCTCTTAATCTGGGTTCTTTTCAGGGCCATCATGGGGTCTTTTAAAACTTGACATATGCATTCCATAGTTTGGGAACCACGAGAAACCTGTTCTGTTCTGTCTGTCTAGATCAGCACAGCTTATTACAGAACACAAAAAATGTAAAGACTAAGCACATTTTTTACATGTCGGGGGCTATGATAAGTTCTGTTACATTACTTGTGTTTCTCTTTTTCCGGACAATTTGTTCTCTTGGAAGGATTTTACAGGAACTATTTAAGATTTCTTAGCAGCGGCAATTTAAATGCATCTAAGAGGCAGAATAATTTTACATTTATCACCTCCTCCYCCCCCTAAAAAAAAGGGCCTTAAATTAGCAGTATACGTCACTACAAATTGCAGCAGAAATTCTCTTGGCTCCCCAGAGCTTCCTCATAATACTGAAAGTTTCTAGCTATTCACCACAYATACAACTTCAACAAACATGCTTGCTCTGCAAGATCTACTTCATACAACATTAACTTCTAGACATAAAAAAGTGGGGGTTATTTAATCATGTATTTTTATCAACCAAGATTAACTGGAAAGCACAGCTGCTTTTTTMAAGGTAGAAACAGACTAAGCCCTCAAGGAAGGCATCAGGGATAAGAGGGTCACTTGAAATGTAAACACTACTTCCACCTGCCACAGGACAGTGTTAGCAGAGTAACTACTAAGTTATCTTAACTCTTGAAAGTTGCTTTTTGGATTCATGCCACAGAAAACCTGTCTACCGAGACAGATATTCCTGACCCGGGATTGTTTCTGGAACAAGACTTCTATTATGTGTAAACTCCTTATATTTACTGCACCAATAACTGGCCTGCAGTTATAACAAAATATATCTCTTTTCTCTTAGGTTGGGGATATAGTAAATACACCTAGAAATCAAGCTGAATTGATTAAGCTGGAGCACCCATAAATAAAAAAATAGTACCAGGCTTTCAGGGCATGCTATCAAATYAAACCAAACTGTTCGAACTATAGAAAGCTCTGCTTAAATACACTTCTAAATTAAAAAAAGATCTGTGAACTTATCATTTCATAGCAAAGTTCTTCACTCCCAGTAGGGAGCAGAACCTTGATTTAATACAGGCACAGTTTGCCCACAACTACAGTTTATCACTTGTCTTTTACTGAAAGAGACTTATGAAACCATTAGCTCATGTCTAACCTAAGCCACTCTGGGTATGCACCACRCTTTCCTCAAACACTATGAAGAGAACACAAGCATGGCAAAGCTCTAACTCCAAGATTTMTTTTCCCCTTATAGTAACTGGTGCTCTTTCCATCAAGATTTCCTCACAGAATTTTCAGCAAATAGAAACCTCCAATACTGGCARCACTGAAGAAAGCTATACTGTAGTAGTAAACCTGAGCTTTACACAGCATCAAACCAGTCAGTATTAGCTTGTATAGGTTTTAAATATGTCAGGTTAAGTCATCCTTGCAATTGCTGATTCTCAAAGAGCTGTGTCACATCGCACCTGATCTGAATTAACTGCTTGCAGACTCTCCTTGAAAGTGAATTAACACACATACACGTCTGGAGCAGTTCCAAATTCCTAGAGCTCCTTTTCCCATCATCAGAAGAGATGAGATATAAGAACACTGGGACGGTTTCAGATCTTTAAATTTCATGCTAGTACAGATCTTCCTATGCCTACAAGAAAACCTTCACAAGTCAGTAATGAAAAAACACTACTATACCTGAAGTTTTCTAGTGACTGSAGCAAACATTTTTTCCCCCTTGAGAAATTTTAATATGGGAAATTAAGAAACAAAATAATACATACTTCTTTCTACCACTGTAGGTTAAAATGCTGCTCTCCCAAAAGAGGAGCTGCAGATTTCACAAAACTTTTAGGTGCATTTTCCTCTTTTCAATAGCAGTTTTTGTCTCAACTGCTTCAGAAACAAAAAGTTTGGGGTTACCTTTTTTCCTTTGGCCACCTAAAACAGGGCTATTTCCCCCGACACTAACACAGGTGTTTMAACTGCTTCAAGCAGCTTTAACTCCCGCTTTCTGCGGCCAGTACCTTGTGTCCCGCTGCGCGGCTCGGGCTCGGGCTGTGCCGAGGGCAGCGCTGCAGCTGCTCCTGCGGCCCCAGGGCAGCTACTGCGGCTGAACCGCTGCTCCCTCTTGGCCCTCTCCTACCGGCATCACACACAGGTTCTTCCTAGCTCATCCTCCAAGGAAAAGCAGGAGATGGAAACGAAGGAGAAAAGAGTTTAAGCCTGCACTGAAGATTTAACTGCAGAAACAACCACGGCAGCAGTTTCAATAGTTTAACTTCAGCCAAATGGGCAGTATTGCAGCCTCCACCTCTTCCCAGGTTTATATTCCCACCTCCTGCTTCCTGTCAGGATTGGCCCACGTCCATCTACATGGCAGCCTGGCTCAGGGTGCTCAGCTGATGAGTTTCTGTTATTATTTTCCATTGTCAGGACTGTTTCAGGTTCTGCTAGCTTAACGCATTACCCTGGCTTTACTGTGTGGGGAAGCAAAATAGTCARTTCAGAACAGAAAGCAGGAACACACTGGAAGGAACAGAGCAAGAGTGTGACTGCAGAAGCAACAAACAGCTTTGGAAGGAGTTGTTTTAAACTTTCTAAATGACCTTCCAATCGCTTTAAACCACCTAAAGTGAAAACACCCGAAAGTCACCTTTCCTCAGCTAGAAACAGCTCCATCAGGCAGAGACAGTAGGAGTCAATCCCTTCAGAACTTAACACTAAATGTATTTACTGATGTCTTCTAACATTTTGCAAGTATTAATTAAGCTTTAGAGAATTCAATATGAAAGGTAAATAAATAAGAACTCAATATTAAGTCTTCTTATTTTTTCCCCTTTAGCATCACTAAATACCATCCAGGAATTATCATGCCTGTCTACTTCCTTTTCAGGTCAATAGGAAATTAAATCTTAGATCAAACATCCAATACTACATTTTGCTATATAAAACTTGATTCACCTACATTTTTTTGCTTAGTGAAGGATTCTGAGTCAAATAACAAAGACTGACATAATTCCATAGTCATTTTAACTGATCGTATACTGAAGAATTTACAACTCCCCCATGGAACTGACAGCCCTGTATCTGCTTTCACTGTCGGTATTTGAAGTGCATCAAGGACACAACTTCAGAAAASAAACCAAATCTTTTCCCCTTCTCTCCCTTCCTTATCCAGGCTCCACTCCCCCAGTTTTAAAACTGCAGAGCTTTACGTCTCTCCTGCTGGAAAACAACATAAATGCCAAWAGTAACAGGTTTCTAAAAATCACAGCCCAACTCGTAATCTGAAAAGTAAAGCTTTCCTTGGAGAGCTGCTTTATAAAGAGTTTTGTTGTTGTTCTTTTCAAATAAATTGTTCAATGACAGCTCTGAAGAAACAGTAGGTATTAGCCTGCTTAATGACCATAAAAAGCACAAGTCATCTGCAGTTCAMTAGTTTTACTCCTAGAACTTCATGCTGACCTTAAAATTCTGATTCTGACCTTAAAATTCTGTCACTCTTCCTGAGTGACACAGGTTGCACTTCAGGGAAGATAAATCTTGAGGCAAAATGCATGTTTTTGCACAAGCAAGAAAAATACCAAACTTACTCTCTAGTTCTTCCTTTTCAAAGTTTGTGTTGATAGTAGAGCTGATTTTGCCCATATCCACAACAGCTTCTTCATCGTGACCCTGAAGAAACAAGAAAACCCAATTAAAACTAAATAGAATTGTTCTTTTAACAGCATATTTTGCAGTAATCATTCTTTTAAAAGTGCTGCATTTACCAATTTTACAATCTTAAGTCTTAAAATCTTGAGGCTGTTTGTCATAGAGTTCCCTAACATCACAGAAGCTCAATTTCTAAACTGAGGAAGTAAATGGTGCAAAATATCTACCAATTCTTCAACACTATCCTGTCCTGAACAGAAATGTCTTACTACATGGAGAAAACATTAATTTGAATAGTAAAACTAGTCAGCTACATGTCATAAGATTATAAAGCAACATGTGTCTATATGTCTAGTCTAGTATAATGATGTATGCCTATACTAGCAAACCTAATAATTATAATTTTGAAATACTTGAGATGCTCCTACACATCTGAAAAATACTCAGTTGCCAGAGTATTGAAGGCAGAGACACAGACAAAGACAAAATCCATTTCCGAGTTAAATTCTGGCTGGTGTCACAAAAAAAAAAAAAAATAAAAAAAAATAAAGCACAAGAGTGGAAAGAACGAAGGGACACAGAACACAGAAGCTGGCTTGAAAAACCTCACAAAACAAATGCTGTCTACAGAAACCTAACGCCATCTCCTTTAAGAGTACCACTGAACAGAAGCTCAAGTTGTTATAATGGAAAAGCAGGGAGGAAATTCCCTGGTACTCTGAATGTCATGGAATTTCCTTTTGCAAAGCTCCCGATTTCACTWTTTCAAGGAGCAGGATATTCATTTCAGGAGAAGAACGAACTAAAGATGGAGTGTTCTAGAAAGAAGGTGTAATTTGGTCACTACCACTGCCTGCAGAAGTCAAGATTTGCGCACACCTTAGAAAATAATCACAACCCTTCAGCACTCCAGATGGTGACAAACAAAAGCTTTGTGAGCTTGAACTAAAGCCATGCCCGACAGGCCAACCTCTAAAGCGTTGCCAGGACCTGCTGCAACAAAGGGGCACAAGTTGGGAACTACCAGATTAATAAAATCTAACGGAGATGGAGGGGAAGGGGCGGGGAAGGAAAAGGCCCATCAAAAGCTCATCCACATCAGCTTTTGGTCACAAGCCACACAGGCTGCTGAAATATCCTGCCATCTACTCTTGCTCTATCCTGCCCCTTCACTTTTTTTTATTAAAAAAGAACAAAAGGCCTGAAAGTTGGCGAAACTCACAGTTCTACAGCAACCCGGGAAGACACTGTTTTTCCATAGACACTGTCTGTACTGGAGGAAAGTTACACACCCGCAGACAGTAAAAAACTCACATGCAGAACAAGGTTCTCTTTTCCCCCAGTAACATTTTAAAACTGTATTTGCTGGAGCACTTGCCATGCCATTTGTATTAATCATCCTTTCAATTTAGTAACAGAGGTACCTGGCCAATTTTGTACATACAGGAGCAGCCTGCGGAGGCGCCTCATGTGAAAGTAGCGTCTTCTGAGATTAGATTACGCGAAGGCACGCGTGCCCGCACGGCCCCAGCCAGCACCATGCACTCGACATACGCAAGGGCTCTTCCAAGAAGAAACCATCAAGAACCCCAAATATCACACGTGAAGAAAGCTTCTCAGGTACAGTCTCAGCTTTGAAAATTCTTACTGTAACTGTGTGCGATGCTGATAGCAAATCCCACCAAAAGGCATTTTAACCTTAGGCCAGGCAACACCACAAACCTAAGCTGAAGCTACAACATTTTCCCGGCTAAAAATAAAGTCTGTAGGGCAGAGGTTTCCAGTAAATATAGAAGCTCTACCATGTCCACGTGCGATATAAGGGTGAGAGAAAACAGTTTCAGCTGTTGAATCAAAACATGTTCCATTCCGATTCATCCTTGTTTATACATGTTAAAAAAAGCTCATCGAGTGAGGAGGAACTGCTTGCAACGAGTGAGCACAGCAGCATCACCGCAGCGAGCGTTCCTCTGCAGCTCACCAGGGATTTCATGGGAAACYGCCTATGGTAACCCCACAGATGCACAAAACCAGTTAACAAAGATAGGTTCAAGTAAAACTTCAGATTAACTTCTGCCTAACGCATGTAACATTTCTACTGAGGAGATGATAAAAGAGAGAAAACTGATGGAAGCGCCAAGCAAGGTGGCCTGGAGTTTAAAGCCAGTGACAGCCTTGAGCTTGGGTTTGTTTTACAAGGAGGTGGTCAATTATAAAAATAAATGAAAACACAAAACAAAAAGATCCAGAGGCAAAAAAACATAAACTAGAAGAAAAAAAACAAAACAAACAACAAAAACACTCCCAGGAATTCTACCCTGATTACACTAAACTACACGTACCCCACGCACACTTCTTCCTACCGACAACTCCTGAATACCTGCAGAGATCCTAAGGATGCAAMCTTCCAGTAACCTTCATATTCAGCCCCGTGTGCTTTGTATGCGTCTTCTCTGTTGGTCTTCTGACCCATTTCCCTAGTGATTTTACAACAGCATGAAAACAACCCCCCTTCCTAACTGTTGCAGGCCAGACAGATGTTTGAATACTCTTTGCTCTAGAGGAATCCTGCCAGGACTCCTCTCATCACCTGTATTTTCACATCCCTTTCGGCCAGAGAGAAAAGAGGAATTTCCCTTTTACTGCAGTCAAACAAATAGCCAGAAGTGCCTCACACTCCACTCACATTATCAGTCATGATGACTGTTCAACAATCCTGCTATCCAGGGAAGACTGGAATGTCTAATGGTGGAAAATGTGCCTGGGCGGGCACCCTTGCCGCTTACCTAGAGAAAGGAAAGGGGTGGGGAAAATCAAATATACTTGCATTGTGCAGCACATTGCCCACTAGCTCTTTGATAGCAGAAGGAAAGTGCTTTGTGGGGGAGAAAGGGGGACAATTCAAAGGTTTTTAGTGTTTGTATTAAAACAGGGCATCTAGGTGTCAGCACAGGCATAGCAAAAGCACCGAGTTTCTAAACAGCAACTTAAACCAGTCCAAGACTCTTTTCTCTAGAGAGAAGGCAACTCCTTTGGAGAGCCTCTTAGAGGCAGGTCTGGAGCAGCTCACAGGAGCTCCAGGGACAGAGTGTGCCTGGAGTACCCAATACAGGACTGTGACAAAGGGCACCACCTTACAGCRTAGCTACACTCTGAATATTTAACACCAAAAATAAAATGGTAGGAGCACTCTATGCTTCATCAAAGTGTGTTTTAAAACTAAGTCTAAATTGTGTGAGCATTGCAAGTGGGGTTGCAGGGAAGARACTGTCAGCCTCCAACAGCACGTGTCAGTAACTGTCGGTCGGGCTGGCACAAATATGACGCACTAAAAATGAAGTCCAAAGGAAACTTTCCACTGTTATCTGTACAATCTCTTCTCACCATGCAGCTTGCCTAACGTTACACAGTCCCATACACATGACAGACTTAGATGGGCCCCACGCCAAACTGCTGCTCTCAGTAAGAACTACTTCCAAATCATGCATCTTGCTGGCAACACTTCAGATGCTTAAAGCGCAATTCCCTCCACTCTCACTCTGCTGATAGCAATCACACAAATGACCAACACTGTTAACTTCTGGAACACAGAAGTAATATACTAGTTGCAGGGAGAATAATTGGAACACAACATTTGGAAGCATTACTTAGCTCCTCTGCCCCATATACATCCCCTCAACACCCAAGTTCTTCTCCAAGCTAGCTGGAAAACTAGCAGAAGCCAAGAAAAGGCCGCGCCGGTGGTTGYGGGAGGAAGCGGGACACACGAGAGGACCCACAAACACATTTTGCTGGCCGCTTTGACAACAGAGCTTACCCTTTTGCCAGCTCAGGCTCACCACCACCTTGCTACCAGGAACCCTCATTGTAGCAGATTCAGCAAGGGCAGCTACTTGGGTAAGAGGGTTTTGACATCTTCACTTTGGTTTTTAATACATCTGTCAYTAGCCAAGAGTTTAAAACCTTTTCTTCTGATACTGTCCTGCTACAACTGTGCACACTTTTTGGACGAGCCCTATGCAGTGCTCTGTGATTATAATCATAGAATGATAATGCTTGTAAAAAGGCTTCCAAGGTGATCTAGTCCAATTGTAAATCATATCCCATAATCTCTTCCGATTAAGCAGAACACAAAGATCTGCCTTTTCTTGTCCCTTTGTGGAAGGGGAGGTGAAAGGGGGAGAGGAATAGGCACAATGGGACAGTAATTTCCRTTCAAGTTTGTGAACTCATCTACATCTTAGAGCTGCCAAACTTAGCAGGTGGGATTCAGCTCTTTGGCTGGAGGAGGGCACCAGTAAACCTTACCTCACAGAGCAGAGCAACATACTCCTTACAGCCCTATACAGTACACTACTGCACATTTACATACCTAAAATCAACAACAACCAGAGTTTTGGTACCTGTATTTTGCTCTTTGTATTTAGGGCATCAGTGCACAGGAGCAGCTGTGCTGAATGAAACCAGACGGCCCATCCAATCCAGCATCCTGGCTCCAAGGATACAGCAACAGATGCCTACAGAAACTTGCCAGGAAAGGCAAAAACCAGTGCAGACAATTCACARCACTGGCTAACCTGGACCTGGGAAGCAGAGCCAGTCACATCAATAATGACTGTACTGTCACCTGTTAACTTTATCGAACTTGCATTCACATTCATAAGACAGGTGATTGCTATGGAGGTTTCAGCTCAAAACAAAAGTAAAACAAAGATCCAAGGCACTCACTAGAGTCCCTGCTAGACAAAAGAGAACACCATAGCAAGGGCTTCTGACAGGAACGACTAGAAGGGAGCAGCACTTGGAAAGCCCCTAAATACTGTTTTACTTCTCCAAATTGAATCTGCCTTTAAGTCAGGGGTAAACTGCTGTCTGCTGTGGAGAGGAGAGAGCTTGCAGAGACAGACACTTCCTTAAAGACAAACAGCATGTGAAAAACCACTTCTTCACAGGGAGGAACAAGGCTATCATTCAGCCATTAAACAGTCTTAGCAGAACTGCACAAGTTATCCTATAAATCGTTTTAAATAAGTTGTTTGGGGACAGTATCACCTACACAGCAAAATACACACACACACACACATATATATATATATAATGCGTATTTTGCTCCCCCATAATGCGCCCCAAATGAAAGTGTGCTGAGTGTAAAGGGGGGCTAGTTCATTCTGTTGGCACGTGACTTTCAGCTGGTCTTGCCCTTTAAACACACACAGATGAGCACATGAATGAAGTGTTCCAAAACAGASCACTTTCCACTTTTAAATTGGGAAATACACTACTGATGGATCCTCCTTGCTCCCGTTCGCTATGATCTCATTTGCACTGGGACAGCTGGTTTACAGATTTTTTCCACCATCAGAGCAGGAGCTATTACCCAAGTATAGCCGACTCAGATCCAGCTCAAGCCCTTTTGGTTTGTTTGTTTGGCTTTCTACTTGTTTCCTTTTTTCCTGGGAATTTTAYCCGTGGTTACACAATTGCTACATTGCACAGCTATCCTCACATGTAAATCATGACCCCTGTTCACAGCAATACTCAGAAGCCTTACAGGAAAGTCTGACAGAGGCAACCCCAACCCTATAGAAAAAGAGATGGATTTGGTTTTTCCTATTTAACTAATCCCCTAAATAACTGCTCAGTTTATTCTCTTAAAACTGAAAGTTAACCGCTCCCTTACAAATATTCACAAAAAAAACGAAGGAACTACACAAATGCTCACTCTGGACACTTAATGGGGGTACTCCAGTAGCTCTCCTGAATTTTTATTTATTTCTTCAAAATTTTGTGGAATACAGGGAAGAAAAATGCAGATGTTACAAAAAATAACAATAACCATCATGACTCACAGGGAAAGCAGTTCTAAACAAGTTAATGGTTGAATATATTTTGCTTCCTGCATAAGCAAATGAGCAATTTTTATTAACAATTTTTTTTTTTGGTAGTTCTACAAAACACTAATTGGGTCTCTATCATGTTAAGAAATACAGGGCAAACTATATCCCAGATAAATCACAAATTAGTCTTTAGACAACAAAGTCATGTACAAATCATAATGAAAATTGAAATAACAAGAGAGAAGCAGGAAGAGGAAGCATAAACCCTAAAGAAAGACTTCTCACAGTTTATATCTAAAAAAAGAGGAAAAAAGGATAGAATGAACAAAAGATAAAGTGAAGGCTTCATTAACACTGAATATAATAACAGTGACTAAAATACAAGAATAAAAACAATTAAAATCAGAAGTCTGAATTCAGTACCCAGTGTTCTGCAAGACAGAAAAGTTAACATGAAGTTAGCAAGTACTGTCTCCAACTCACCACAGTATCAAGTTGCACATTTAACAAAATAGCCATTATTTTATGAAATTGCCTTCTATCACTGTACTAACTTTAATCCACAAGATTCCTAGCTCCACTCAATTACTTCTAAAACTACAGCCCCAAGAAAGAGTTATCCAAGAGCCTAGCAACCTTGCTTTCCCTACATTTTGAAGTGCAGCCCTCAGAGAAAATACACTATATATACAAGACACTGCTTCACAACTGAGCAATTCTACAAATACAGAATGCAAAATAAAATGGTAAAAATGTTATAGCTAATTATCTTGATGAAAGGCAACTTCTTACATTTAGAAATAATTCTTACATTTTAGATTTTTGAGGCTTGAACAACTTAGGGAACTAGTGATAAGGAATGGGGAAAGGACAAAATGCTGTGCCAGTCTCTCGCTTACAGGAGTTTGATAAAAGCAAAACATTAATACAGAGAAGCATCCGTGACTTCCTAAAAGGCTGGGTTTCATTAACAGAAATTTAGGAACCAATTCAAGAAACATTTGTCCCACTTCTCTTTCAGCCATMTATGCCAATACACAGGAAACAGATCTTTGCCCTTTCTTTTAAAAGCTAAGAAAGTGGATTAGCTTAGAGCACTAAATGAGCTTTAGCTAGGGCCGACTTGCAGAGCAGTCCCTACCGACACGTGAGTTGCCCCACAGTCCCGGGGCTAGAGCTAAGGCAGCCCCACACTGGCAATCAGAAGTTACCTGCTGTACTACAGAGCCCTAACAAGTTGGGTCATTGCAGTTAGATGAATTTCAGACTGTCTGAATGAAAATCTTCCTTATTACGCTCATAGAAARCATATAGTAAGTTTAGTGATCTTTTCATAGATTAAAGAAATAAAACACAACACACACAAACCAGGCACATACCAGGCTCTATAAAGCTCTAAGTTGTAGGAAAATTCCACCCATGGATTTTAGTTGGACTCTAAAGCAGTTTCTCCTGTTACACGCTGCGTTTGCAGTTAAATGTCAGTGACAAAGGCTACTCATTCAACAACACAATAGCTCATAATACTATTAAAGTTCACTGCTTCATTGCAGAAATCTATTCAAAGGGAGTCCCTACAGCTCTAACATAGAAGTCTGAAGAACAAGGCAATCTCTACTAGCACTTTGTTACAAACTAGTTGAAGTCACTGATTTTTTCCGAGAGAGAGCGATAAAAAAAAAAAAAAAAAAAATCACAAAGCAATTTCAAAATTTGTCACCAGTAACTTCCCCTATTTGCCACCAGAAGCTATACTTGCAGAAAATTCTTCACAAGCAACTCATGAAGCCACAATCACCTTCAAATTACAAAAAGATGAGTCAAAAACTATTTTTTTTAAAAAAAAAACCTCTCCAAGTCCTGCAATATACGTGCTCTTTTGATTTTAAAAGCACATTTCTTTTCAGATAAAGCCACTGTGTACAAATAAACAGTTATGGTTGCACAGAAAATATCTCCAATCTCTGCTTCAATCATTCCTTCTGCAAGGGCTTTTTCCAGATATGCCCTCCCTAACCTACAAGCCCAGCAGAGCTCCCCAGCGCGCCCATCCACCACCACGGCCCCAGGCTCCGCGGCCCCAGCCGCGTGCAGCCCGCTCCGGCGCCACAACCCCAGCCGCGTACAGCGCGCGCCGCTCACGCACACGTTGCATTTTCCTGCCCGGAGGAGCTCCTTCACGGCAAGGCGCGCGGGGCGAGTGCCCTGGTGCCGTGGGGGGAGAGCTGTGACCGCCCCGCGCGGGCGGCCCYGGAGCCAATGGCTGGCGCGGCTGCCCGGGGGCACGGGCAGCCTGCAGCTCCAGCGGGGGAAGCCCATGGAAAGCAGCCTAGAGGGAGGCTGAGCTGAACGTCTGCTGCACCCACAGCGGCCGTGAGCAGCCCGTCAGCAGCCCCAGTCATGTATTTTTGCTCAGGTGCAAGCCCTCTAAGTGACAGCAAGTTTGTCTCTCAGCTCCTAAAGCAGAGCACTCTAAGTCAAAACATCTGCTAAGGGCTTATAGCCTTATTATTACTTAATATCACTGACCTGCCACCGAACATCCATTGCAAAAGCAGTTCTTCCACCATAAGCCATGTATTCTTCCTCAGCAGAACAAACCAGGGACTGCTAAAAATTCTTCTTATGCAGTTGTTATTTTGAACAGATAAAACAGACACACTATTAGCAGTGATTACTTTCATGCCTTCTTCCAGATTAAGATGAGACTCTCTGAGGCACGTTTTGCATAGTTCTCAAAAGATGTTTTGTTTGCTTAAAACAACCTTGAGTCTACCATACCAAAGTCTGAGATTTGTTTCATTCTTCCTGCCATCACTGCCATTCCTATTTATATTTCCTGGATGATGAGAATTCTGGTATTGCTGGAATAGTGCTTCCTTCCAAAGCAAGAAGGAACAACAGAACGACATGGTTAAAGCAAAGTAACACACTACTCAACTTCAGGTCAAATACCACCAAAGAAACACACTGTGCAACTCTAAGAATGATACCACCTATTACCTTTGTCACCTAGAGCTCAGAAATCAGAAGGCTTTCCTAAGAAAGAAAAGCCTATATTCAATCCCTATCACTGCCTTTCTCAACACAGAAAATTCCCAACTCAGACTCGTAAGACTGTTCTCCGAGAGCTGTGGCTTGTTGGCAAGAGGCTTTGAAAGGGGCTTTGTTCCAATTCCTGTAAGAAGGTGTTCACATTACCAGTAAGCTGGCACCTCTTCCTTCTAGCGAGTTTTCTAGCTGCCAAACTACCAGAGCCCTCCTTTGTTGCTTGTGTGATGCCCATAAAGTGAATGCTTCATTAGAAAAAATAAGCTAATCAAAACTGCCAGATATTCTAGCTTTAAGTTCTCTCTTATCAATTAAGCACCCTAATCTTTCCCACTTGTAGAGCACAGATCTATACAAAATCCTTCAGCTACTCACATGAGGACCTGAGCTGCMATGCTCAGTGTATCCTGAGTGGCTCTCCCAGAATGGCTGGGGTTAGAAGGGACCTCTAGAGATCATCTAGTCCAGTCCCCCTGCTCCAGCAGGGACACCTGCTCTAGCACATGGCACAGGGTCACATCCAGGCAGATTTGGAAGATCTCCTGGATTTTAAAGGATTTTTAATGCATAAATGCATATAAAACAAAGTATTTCAATTTCTGCACTATACCGAGACTGTCATGTTGGTTTGCTTGGGTCTTCTYGTGCATGGGGTGCAGCAAGGGATGAAGGCCACAGCCCGTTTTTTGGAACATGAGGCAAGGGTTTATAGATTAGAGATGGCTTTTGATGCTGTTGTTATTTTGGAAGAAGATTTACTTAGCTTGGAAACTTAATCACTGAATAGTTTGACTGAAATCTTACTGACATCTAGTCTGCAGTCAAACAAGTCCTAGATAACAGTGACTCAGTCTTGGGATAAAATTAAAAAAGTTAAAAAAAAATATTTAAGAACTTTACTTATAAAGTTCTTATACTTCATACTTTTTACTTATAAAAAAATAAAAAAAAAAGAACAAGCAGAGCAAAAGACAAGCTCAAAGGCCAACATTTTAAAAACAAATAAACAAATTAATTTTTCAAATAGCACTGGGAGGTGCTTCCCCCCCCTCCCCCCCCGCCCAAGTCCTGTATCAAAATTACTGTGTGATAAAAGTTTGCTTTTACCCAAGAGTAAATACCAGGGAAAAGCTTCACATAGATAAGGAACAACGTAGCAACTTAAAACTGCAACTGTCTCAACATGCTTAACTACAGAAGCCAGTACTCTAAAACAAATTGTAGTCAAATATATTCAAAATTATCACGTCCTTGAGCATGTTCTGTGGCAACACTGTGAGAACTTAGAGCAAAACAACTTGTGCTGCAGCAAGATTGCAACCGTATGCTGTGATATTCCACGAAAATCTTCAGCAAGTACTTGAGGCTTTTTTATTATTAAAACAGAAACCCAAGATACCGTGAAACATACAAGCATAGAGTTCCACTTAAAAAAAATAAATAAATAATAATTAAAGCAGGTCTAACTCAAACCCTTTTTTAGCCATCTGGTAGAGGGCAGAAAACACTACAATGGATTAGAAGAGCAATGCTCATGCCAGTTGTTTTAACTAGTTTCTGAAGCATTAAATTGAAATACCCTCTTCTGCCTTACAGAAACGCTCCTGTTAACAGAGCGGCGAACAGCTCACATGACGGCGGCCGCAGGCCCCGGCCTCCAGCTTTTGCTCTGGAAATGAAAGGGCGACTGTTCCCCCAGCCTGCAACTGCCTTACTGCAGGTCCTGCGGGGYCCAAAGGAGACAGAGCTGCACTTGGTGTGACTTTCTAAGCCAGCAGGGCACAGGTCTGTTTTTATTCCACGCCAAGTAGCTTTGCTAGGCRGGACTGAGCGCATTAGCTTAAGCTCAAGCACCAAGGGGGCTGAAGCTGCCTGGCCCCGGGCAGCTCTGGGCACAGAGGAGCCAAGCGTGGGGTGGGTTTCAAGGCCGCGCCGAGAGGCACCCCGTGCAGCTGCACAAAGCCTGGCATCTGCCAGGAGCTTTCTAGTCATATTTTTAAATGCTACGTTTGAGGAAGGGGCAGAGCTGCATTCATCAGCCAAACTCAACCCTTTCTTACACAAACAGGCCACATGAAGCAAACATTGCATTCTTTGTTAACGATGCAGCCTGTACATTAAAGAGGATCTAACCTTCAGCGCAGTTTGGGGAGGCTGGGGCCTCTGCTCATTGCTTCATGAGTCTAAACGAAGAACTGCCCACTGCCCGACTCCAGGGTTTCTCAGGACAGGCAGGACAGCTGCCAGGGCCACCAGGCTTTGGACACAGTATCAGGGAGATGTGCTGGTTTGGATCCTGCTAACATCACACAATTGCACATCATTTAGAGTGGCAAGTTTACTGTCTAGAGAGGACCCTGCTGAAGTCTGTTACTTGAACAGACAACAGCTGCCAGAGTAGTATGTGCTGTACTGCACGGACCACTTCGGCCATCGCCCTGCAAGTCCTCATTCATCTGCACGTGAAATGATGGAGTGAGGGGTGAGAGAGGGAAGGAGTGAGGAGGAGAAAGAGAGAGAGAGGGAAAAGTAAAGTGTAWCAATTTCTAGAGCAGCTCATTTAGCATAATATTATATCTGGACTCAGAAACACCCCACTGCAGCGACAGATGGAAGAAATTCACTGTGTACAAACAGCACAATGACAAGAGCTTCACTTCAACGCGTGCAAGCGCGCGGCCGCCCGGCGATGGCGCTGAGCCAGGCCGCGCTGGCGGCTTGTTAAAAAAAGGAGCTTTTCCACATTCAAAGCTCTGCCCTTCACCRTTACAGCACCCCCTGCATCAGCTGCTTTCTCACAAACTCTGCAAATTGGCAGCCTTGGGAGGTTTTTTGTTTTTTTTTTTCTTTCTTTTTTTGGATTTCCAGATAAATCTTAGATCRCTGTACAAGAACTACAATCAAGACTATTTTAATCCTATTAAGGGCATCTTACCAAGATGAAATGTTTTAATCTTCTACAACCAYCTGTGAAAAGTTGAAATACCATTATCCTGGAACTAGAGATGGCACAGAAATGCACTGACAGCACATCCAGGTGTGAAACAACATACTAAGAAACAGATAAAATTGTGTTTCGTACTTGACATTACTTAAAGCACAAACATGCAGAAGTCTTTCCTTGTTAGAGACTCAGAAGGAGAAAAAAAAACACACACACACACACACACACACACACATATATATATGAGAAGTCAAATTACAGTTAGGACAGTTAGGATAGACTCTTCTGAGTCTATCAACTAACTGAATCAATCTGTTCCCATGTAGAACAGTTTCTCAGCAAGACCAAATACCACCAGCTAATAAATAACAGCTTGAGTCTTTCAATAAATGCTACACTTTCTGAATGAGTATTCATTCCTGTGTCTTTCTCCTCAAGAAAAGGGCAAGACCATGAATCGCAGCAATTCACAAAGTCAAGGCCAAATCTTTGCCCTCAGCTTTCCCTGACACTTCAATCCTCCTCTATTTTTATAACTGCATCCCAGTCACAGGGGGTTTACCATCACCTTTAACTCTTTGYTTTCCCTTGGAAGGCATTTAGCTCATCCTACTAATAAAATCAAATATCTGTGTAATATTTTCTTTCATCATGAAGAAAAATCACTGCCTACAACTGAAAGCCCTGCAAATTTTAAGAGGAAGGGAAAGCAACCTACCCGCTACGCCGAGCGGGCCCATTCACGAAGCAGGCGGTGCCAGCACCCCGAACCCCACTCGCTCGAGCGCAGCCTTATGCAGCAAACGAGGCATCCAGGAAGGAAGGCAAACCCTGAACCTGCCTGCGACCACAGCTACCTAAACAGCCTAATTTCACCACAATTTGTTATGCTCCAAAACAGTACATGTGTTTGCATGTGTGCAACACATGCCAACATGTGTTGCTGTTTGCATGCTACTGGAAGAACAAAATAAATTCCACAAATTACATCTCTTATCACATTAAGTTCAACTTATACCAAGTGTATTCTGCATATTTCAGCCTGTTACCACAGGTACACACCAAATGTCAGCTAATTCCTCCATCTGTTACTAAACCTCCACCATGACAAATTCACAGCTACTATGCGGGCACGCTAAAAACAGTACATTATAATAGCACATTAAATCAGACGCTTTCCTAACCTCAGAGTAAACAAAATTCAGTAGCATTAATTTTAGAAAAATAATCCAGATAGAAGGGGTTGATTTGGGGAGAGTGGGAAAGAAGAGTCTTCACAAATTAAAACAGCTTATGGAAGAAACAAGACAAATTGAGAAGATGAGACCTGCCCTTCTGCAGGCGTGAAATACCAGTTCAGCTCAGCCTTAGCATGCAACTGTACCCTAAAAACACATCGTTTCTTGCCAAATTCTTCTATTTTCCTTCTGCAGTTTGCAGTTTCATACATTCAAGTCTGAAATAGCTTTTATAAAGGAAGATGTTGCTAGACAAAAGCCTGGCAGAACTTTAAACTTTCAGGAGCCTAATCTCCCTTAGCAGGATCACCGAAAGTATTAATTTTCACAAGGGAATCCCCTTTTATTTCTCATTTGCATTGCTGAATATAATTAAAGGCTACATAGCTAAGCTTGCTCTGCTTCTATTTTTTAATAAGTGCTACTTTTTTAAAAAAAAAAGCTACTTATTGTATCCTGTATCTCAAGAACAGACATGATATATTTTGATATTTCAATTCTCATCTTCTCTTGAGAACAAGGAAGCAAAAGTATTTACAGGATAGTATTTTTAAAGGGGAGACACACATTACTCTGAAGAACAGTAATACAAAAACAAACACTGTAGGACTTTTAATAAAAGCTTATGACTGGAGAGGTTATTTAATAAATAAAAAAAGAGTTAATGCATCCAACATGCGTCAGATAAATTAGAATATTCTGATTTAAAATAAACAATTCTAAGTGTTCATTAAGAGAGCATTAACATTTAAACATAGTTTGCATGGGAGTTTCAACCACCCAGTAAATATCAAGAGGTGCTTTCTGAACAAATTATCCAAACAGCACATAGATAATTTTCATTATTTTGGAATAAGTAGAGGTTACCTCTCTTGCTAATATAACCTCAGTAGGACTACAGTTCCATGCAGTGCACACCACCACCCAATAACACAAATATCATCTGGAGGAAAGATGAATGTCAAGCAAAATTAGATAAAACACAGAGGTTACAAGGCTCCTACCCTGACTGCAGGAGAAAAGGCAGCACCTGGCCTTGCCTAAGGCCTGCTGGCCAAAAGTCTGCCACAATTCTGTTTTTTGAGTGTATTTCAACTCGCAGAGCGCCCACACTGCAGCGCATTCGATACGGCCCTGGGAACCCTACAAYTGCCTCGCACTGCCCCAAATGAGGCCCTCAGACACAAACCCTCCTCCTGCCATCCGCACCAGAACTTGAACCGAGATCCAACAGCTTCAGGATAGCCATAGGAGAACAAGTAATCCCATTTAAAGGCAAAAGAGACGAAAACTACAGTGCTAAATACACATTAAACCAAACACTAAGACAAATATATAAAAGGCATTATCAAGACCAGAGACCCAAGACTAATATATTATGAGACAAACATACACACACACAAAAAGAGAGACTCAAATCACACTGAACATGTGGATCTTAAAGTTACCACAAAMCCTCTTCCAGTAAAATGCATACGATGTACCCAAGAGCTGCTGGAACTTTATCTCGACATCTGTAATTTAATATTTTAAAGCTAGTAAGGAGTTTAGGGTGTTCAAAAAATACAACAGTTAATCTAAACATTGGCAAGTGCATCTGTCAGTCAAATCAATTTTCTACAAACATCAGACTATAGAGGTAGAGAAATACAAATAAAAYAATAATAATAATAATAATAAATAAAAGCACAAAGTTTTTAAGGAGTTAGAAACCAAGTCGCCAGAGTATTTCTTTCTGATATTATTAAATCTTTAGGGAAACTATCTACACAAAATCTAAGCTTTGCTTTCATGTGGCATATTAAAAAAAAAAAAAGTTCATCTACATCTTAAGGCTTTGGGTGAGGCACTACTACATCAAGCAAATGTCTCTGATCAGATATCTTAATAACAAGTATGAATAGAGGGTAACTTGAAGTGTTTGCCTTTTTGATACATAAGCCCTAGAACATTTTTAGCAACCAAAAGCAATATAACAAGCTTTCATCATTTCATGGATTATGAAATACTTCTTTGACCTCAGGTTCATGCCAAAGGGAAAAAAAAATACAAGAAATATGAGGAAAAGAGTTATGAGTTGTAGTATTTAAACATTATTGCCTAAAGCCAAAAGCAACAAAAAGAAATACTCAAAGAGGAAAAATTTGAATATACTTAACACTCTATTTAACTCCTCCTATTTCTAAAAATAGTGGTTTCATCTACTTTGACTGTAGGTGCATTGAATTATTTTTCAATGATTGGTCTCCTTTCACAGGACCAATGAAAGGGTCAGGAGTCCTGTTCTTTCTAGGACTGAACAACTGCACCAAAAGAAGCTCTCCCATTAAGGGCAGACTGAACTRGAGTTTGATTTATAACTGCAACATTCACAGCCCAACATCGAGGGAAACCCAAAAGCAGCCCCCTTTGCAGATCACTTGTAAGCACTGTTACTATTAGCTGCAAATTTTCACTCACAGCCAACTTATGTTGACCATAAATGAGGATGCAGTTTTTTTAAATAGACACTGAAGTTGTAACACTTAAGCTATATGAAGCATCACTCACAAAAATGATTAACACGACCACAGTAAATGAGGAAGAAGACAAAATAGTTGTTTGCTTCTTTCTTAAGAAGGAAATTGCAATTAATTCTTGTATTTTAATCCTAAAAGATAACCTGCATTAGAAATTGCATTGATACAGCAAGAGACAGAAAGTGGCAAATTTCAAAGCCTGACAAGTATCTGCCTTGGCAAGGATTACTCTTCCTGATATGAAAGACACAGGACTTGGTTGGCTCTTCTATGAGTTAGCTTAAGCATTCAATCCAACACATGACTAAACACACATGGCCTGAAGAGGATCGATGAAATCACAAGGAGATAAGACCAACAAAAAATGAAAAAAATACATTCCAAACTAAAGTGCAGCATCCAAGTAATACTGAGAAGGTTACTAACAGCCAGTACTAATCCTAAATTGAGACACGAGTCAGAGATTCACAGGAGTCTTTCACCTACAGGGCAGGGTGTTCCGCAGAGCAYTGCAGCTTTCCCGGGCAGAGCGTGCACCTCAGCGATGGCGCTCTCCATTCTCCATCGCACTAGTGCCTCGTAATACTGGCATACTTTAGCACTGAATATTAGGCCATGAAACAGCTATCAGGCTCACAATTAATCCAATTACAAGCTTATAGAGCTCCCGCAGCTGAACGAAATCTCTTCATTCGTTCACTTTGAAAATGATAAAGGAAAACGACAGCCAGAATCTTAACCTTGCTGGAGTCCAACGAAAGATACCAAGTGCCCCTAAAGATCTACAGTGACTTCCAGGAGATTCTTGTACATAAACCTTGTTTTAAAAGATTTTTTTTCTCTTCCAGGTGCCATATATGTTTAGTACATTACTGGACATCTTAAGAGACTTCAAAAAAAAAAGTTTTGAGATACCCACAAACCTACAAAGCTCAAAGTTAGGTCTATAATAACTGATCCAGACCCCAAAGCTCTTCATTAACAAAAAAATAAAGTCACACAACCACTCTACCAGGAGGAAGAAGCATGAAATTACAATAGCCTCAAACAAGAAGCTGCTGACTATAACAGAGAGTACAATCATCACATACCCTTCTCCCAGCTTTATCTTCAGGGGGAAAATAAAAAAAATAAAAAAAGAAATCTGTTCCCTGTCACTCAACACTGTTCCCAGCCCTGTCACTTGTCCTGCCATTGACCAGATGCTTCTCTGGTTTTTGCCACCCATGAAGCTTTTTTCTCTGAAGTAATTAAGCACTCATTTGAAGAGCACTCATTTGCCATCTCTCTCTAGAAGCTGTATCCGAAGTGTGCCCACTTTCCCGACCCCCTGGCACTGCTGCATCCTCTGGTTCCGACTGCCCCCTACCTGGAGGGGACATCAGCGGCTTTCCCCAGAACCCGCACCACCAGCRGGACTCAAGAGATTCAGCAGCAGCCTCTTCTGGCAAGAGACAAGACTACAGCCCGGCCTGCTTGAGACCTATCGCCTTCCCAACAGTTATCAAGCCCTGGAACCTCTCCTAAGGAGCACCTGCAGAACATTAAGCCCTCTGTCTGAAAGCTTAAGTTAAACATTTGTAAACATATTCTTTCACAGGAAAGCTTTTCAAGTGCTGACCTACCTCCCCATCCCCAGCGAAACCCACAGGGCTGAAGATCAGTGACACGGATGGGTTAGCAGGTAGGTGCACACACCTCACACCCTGAGTGAATGCAATATATAATCCAGCAGAAGCACAGCCGCTGTCAGGAAAGTGCTGCTTTAAGGTGCCATTTCTCACTTTCACGTTGCCTCCAGGCTCCAGAACTTCATAACCATTAGACACTTGGCCTCTTACTATAATGCAAATACAGTAAATATTTGGCACGTAACAAACCGCTGACGGTGACAGAGAGAAGTTAGTCACCTTATTTAAGGACCGCAGCACGTTCTAAGCTATTTGCTATATCAGGAGTTGCTAAAATCCTACATTCCAAAAGGGTTACAGCAAGTCTGCATCACCACCAATGAGAAACAGATACTGCAACTTTTGTTTGCCTTTGAAGTTGTAGACCTCCTTCTACTAAATCTACAATACTTACCACCTAATTAACACAGGCACACCAATTTCCATAGTTCCTAGACCTCTGCAAGTCAGGATTCCAAAAACTGAACTGAGGACTCAAACTATTCCTCTAGATGCAAAGAAAGGGCTGAGCCCCTTTTGCTACCACTCCCTAACAGAGCCATGACCAAGCACCTTGCTGTGCAGATGGCATTAGCCATGCATGAGCATACTTACAGCTAGCAGAGACTAACCATAATTTACAGACAACATTTTCCTTGCAACAGATTGTCACTTTTCTCCTCCACAATGCCTTTGCAACTGGGGTATGTGATTCACCGATTTCTGTATTCGAAATTGGCACATTATGCTCAATGCATACATAGGAAAATTGGTTCTGAATTGCGTTCTGTCAGAGAATTACAAGGAAAATGAGGATCAGTGGCGAGTCTGAAGCTTTTTAACATAAGTTGTCAGATCTGCAAACAACTCTGTGCATTGAAAACATAACTGGATTGATGGGGGAATCTCAGGTGTATCAAATTTCTTCCACTCTCCATTCATATTTTGTTTTACGCTTGTGCTGTCAACACAAAAGCAACTTACTCATGCTCAAAATTAAAAGCCTTAAACTAGCACTATTTGTTAAGGCTTTCACCCAATAGTTAAGGAAGAGGAGAGCCATATTCCATAAACCATTAGGTTACCCACCAAGCACACTTCAATTGTACAAGAGACAAATTATACACAACTGGAAAGCATTTATGTCTATAAATGGTCCCATGATTTAAGTACATTTAATCATGTCAAACAAAAGGTTAAGAACCATTTGGCAAACAGCAGCAAACAGCTTAAAAGTAGTCTGGTGGGGACAGAAAGACACAAAATAGTTTCAGAGTGGACTACAGAGTGCAAAAAAGAATATTTCCTCTAAATCAAGATAAAAAAAATAAGGTAGGACTCTACACTTGTTTCATTTTGTTCTCTATACTGGGCTCACTTTTTCAGTGGGTTTTCTTTGGGGGCCCCGTTTTAGAGGCTTGGATATACATTACTTTGTTTAAAAATAAATGCTCACTGTATTGACTTTGTAATCTGCCTCAGCTGAAGCCCTACCCAGCCGTATCTGAGCACAATGCAGGACTGCATATTTATTCTTATCCTGTACAGAACTGTTGACAGTTACGTAGCTTAATAGAAACAATGACAAGGAACTTAGCAAAGGGCGCTCGACAATAAAYGTATACTGAAAAGAAATTTACATTTTTGAAAAAAGGTAGGTTTTTTATAGCAATAGCTTGTTGGTATATACTTGCAGTTTTAAAAACCCAAGAACTACAATGAGTCAGAAGTGTTTGAATAAATTTGTTTGTACCTACAATCTAAAATTAAGCTGTTGAGAAACCTTCAACATACTGTATTCAAAAGCTGAAATGTGAAATTCCATCTTATCTCTATCTAGCTTAGTATTTGTAATTTAATCAAATCAAACAACAATATTTGCTTTCCTAATTTCCTTTTTTGATATCTGTCTGAACGCAGGCAGGTCCAACAACTTCAGTAAAACCAAGCTGAAAAAGGAAAGGCTCTGTTATTCTTGAGTTTTATCACTTCCTTAAATGAGTCATAACAGTTATCAGATGCTCTCTGTTTGTTTTTGTATAAACAGCTTTAAAATGCATGGCTGGTAGGGTGTAGTAATTTAATAAATACAAAATGAAGATATTCACCTTCAATAGTACTYGCAGTCATGGCTCTTGACTAAGAACTTTCTCATTTCCTTTTTCGTACACTAAGCCTGTCTGGAAATATGTGTGACATGTTAAAGAAATGCATATGCTTACACATAAAATAAACACACACACTTAAAATAAGCATACACTTGCATAACAGCATAACCTCACAACAGGGCTCCACAAGCCAAAGGAAAAAATGATACCAAAACACTAGCCTTAAAACAAGCAGCAACCTAAACGCAACCTCTGCAACTGGTGATTTTTTTTTTTTTTTTTTTAAATCAGAAACAAGGAAACAATAGATCTTAGCATTAGTTTAAAAATCCCACCTTACTGTTTAACATGCTACCTGAAGAGAAGGCCATCAACGCTTCGACTTCACAAGTGAGTGAGAAAACCCACAGAAGTGCAAGCTATTCTGGATTCAGTCCACAGCTCTGCAGAGAAGCTAATTCACAACATGACCACCTACCAGCTTCCTGTTATCATGTTCAGATTCATCATCTTCGCATGAACAACAACAAATCCCAGACAGACTTAAAGCTTATTTTAAACATTTTTCTTTTAATATGAAGGTCTCTTTTGTRAAATTAAATCCTTGCAGGCAAATTGGAGATTACTTAAAGATACCCTATCCAAGTCTCAAAGCAAATGCATATCATCTCAAAAAGTGAAACTAACACACTTAAAAATTGGTGTAGCAGGCTATTAGGAGCAAGAAAGCATCTTTCAAAAGCTGAAGCCATGTTCAAGTGAGGCAAATGCTAACAACCATAAAATATGAGTTTAAACGTAGTCACTAAAATAAGCAGACAAAACACATTGAAGTTGCATAATTTTAATAAATAAACAAACTAGCAGTGTCTTTTCAATCACATAGCAGCAAGACTACAGAGCCTGTATTTGTAATATAAATCAAAACCTAAAATTAATGTTCAAAAAARGATAAGGCCATTGCAGAAAACAAGTTCTGGCAACCAGGTTCACAATGGAAAACTCTGAGAAAGCAAAAATATGGATACGCACTGAACAGTATCTCAAATTAATGTACCTATAGATTAGCTCCTCAAGCAAAAACAAACGAAAACAAGTGACAAACCCAAGGGTAATCTACACTACTAGAATTATTATATTCATGCAAAAATTCTAAAGGAAAAAGACTGAAACAGTGAAAAACAACCTTTTGAATCCAAACTCCCCAAAGAGTGTCCAAACAACAAATTTTAAGTTACTGGACAACTCTCTATATTGAACAATTATGCAGAGAATTCCATAGAACAGAGTTAGTGGACATGCTGAATTTTCTGACACGCTGGGGAAGAAACAACATGATTTTTGTAGAAATAAGTCACAATTCTAAAGCTTAAGCTTAAAGAGTGAGAGAATATTCCCTACTTTAAATGTTCTTTCTAGAGAAGCAACCATGAAAATACCCCAATTTTATCTAGCACTAGTAGCACTTTTCAGTAAGACCCTCTATAGGGAAATTGGGGGACAAAGGAGTAAAAAGAGCAATTCCCAGAACACAGACCAAAGTAGCATTGAAATTTCCCTCTGCAGCAAATTATGCCTATAGGGAAAAGAGATGAAAAGAGGATAAAAAAATTCAGACATTTTAATAAAAACATCTTCAATTTGGCAGAATTCTATCTACACAACAGCATTTAACAAATACCTTGTTGAGTATTTCAAGGTAAAAAAGGCATATATACCACAMAGGTGCATGATGTGACCAAACACAAAATTCTGCTCTTTGGTTGATATTCAGAAGCCATAAAATTATGGAAGTGCATCTGAGAAGCCAACTGAGAAGCCCTTGACAATCATTAGCAACAGACAGTGGAAACCTCTCTCACTGAAGTAACAGTCACCGTGCTATAAGTAAGTTTACAATATTGCCATTGCTCAAATAATATTGACCCAACGTGTCCCTCAAAAAGCCATCTGAGGGAAACCCAGCATTGCCTGCGTCGAGATGCACATACTCTTTTACAGATACATACGTGTGTGTATATATATTATATTATATATATATACGTGTGTGTATATATATATACATGTATATGTATATATATATGTATATATATACGTGTGTGTATATATATATATTATATATATATACACACACACATATGAATTTATGCTATATATCAGAGAGAAAGAGCAAGCTACACAAGCGCACAGGGCCGAGTAACAGGACAATGAGCAGAATTCCCACGTGCATCAGAATTCGGGGGTGAGGAAAGCAGGTCTTTAAGCATTCTTTTAACCTCTGTCCTTAYGGATCCTATTCACAAAAGTTACCAGAAGCAGGTACCAAAAATTCTGATATAAAAGCAGCTGTTTGACCAGAGATGCCCTGTTTAAAGAGCTGGTCTTTTTTTCCCCCTAAATTAAAAGGTCCCAGTTAAAAAGTTTGAGCCTCAGCTATACCACCACCAAGAGAAATCTAGGTGCCTTTCTTCACAACTGGGTCATATGGAGGGGGGCGGCGGGGAAAGAAGTCAGTATTTATTCCATCTCATTCGTAGAAAATTTAAACTTCCCATGATAGTGAACAAGAAGCAGGCACAAAATTCACAAAAACTGAGTCACCACAAGTTCTCTCCCAGCTGGGACCTGGGGAGGACCTCACAAAATACCACATGTAACAAGAATTCAAATGAGGTTTTGAGTGAGGTCCTACTCTTCTCGTTGCCTTTGCTTACCGAAAAGACAATCTTCGGTGAGGAAGATTTGAAGATGAGGAAAAGAGGGGAAGGTCAATCAACTGCAATACTAAAGCACAGTACGTAGGTACTTAAATAAGTTAGAATCTGCTTACTTCACCAAAAGAAACAAAGAATCATAAAACCAAGAAAAACATGAGTGATATCTTTTAGAAAATAAGCAGTTGCTGAGGGAGGGTATGAGACGATATGAAATGTAGAGCACTGCAAGTACTTCTGCTAGATGGCACTTCACAGAATTAGTATGCCAGAAGTGTTTCAGGGACATGAAGCAGACCAACTCTGCTTCAGTGATTAAGACAATTTGTGTCAACACACTCAAATTGGAAAATTACTCCATTATACAGCTTTGAGTCATTTTAACTAAGCTATCTGTATGATCTTGCACAATATTCTGATGGATATCAACAGGTAACTCAAGGTGTATAAAGAGTGAGAGGTTCCACTCATGTCACTATGCTGGAAAACTTGCAAGAAATAACTGAAATACCCACCAAGCCCAAGCATGTCCTCTTTCTCACACACTGGTGAAAAAAAAGTCTCTCCTAACACTGAAATTGCGAGGTTGAAATGTTTGGTCTTCTCTGCAGACAAAGAAATGATTACATAACTATGGACAATATTCTGAAGGCAAAATAATGGAACAGACTTAACCCCACACTCGTAAAAATCTTCATGTAAAGAGAGATGCTGACGAGTATTGAACTAAAATGGCTCCATCTACTGGTTAAAATACACATTTCGTACTCATCACACACTACACTACCACTATTCAATAAATAGCAACAATTTCAACTACGAGAGCTCAGTGGGTACCAAGCAAAAGCTAATGTGGACACTTAAATAGCTGATCCTTTTTAATCACCAGCGAGATGGCTTTGGAAAGCTTGTGTAACTAACGTTTGTTTTCCATAASACACGGCAGAGCCTCTAGCACATCCAGACAGCCTTTTTAAATGCAAATATGCTCGTTTAAACTAATGCATTTTCAGCTGCTGCTAATTGTGCACATATATACTTAGAAATACATATTTATATACTACTATATTACTGCAGACAGTGTAATAAATTCTGTAGAACAATCAATATTCTCAGTTTTGTCCCTCCACATAGGAATATGAAAGGTGCTGGTGCACCCCGAGCACTTTGCAGGCAGTTTTCAGAAATCCTTCATGCCTCATAGTTCAAAGCCAAATACCAGCTGTATTTTTCTGACATTTACTGATCCACAAGGTTAAGCAATTTGTATGCTTACAGTGTTCTCTGCTATACATCTACTTATTTATAAAATTTTAATTTATACATATCACCATTTCAGAATATCGGCTAGATATCTGCCTTACTAAAATTATTTGAGGTGTTCCCAAACTTTATTGCGCCAATATTCATTGAGGCAATATTCACTGGCAATTGCAATATTCATTGCCAATATTCACTGTTCGCCAAAATTTACTGCATCAATATTCATTGAGGCATTCTCAGTTCATGTGAAAGTATTACCATATTTTTGTATGTTACAGTAATATATTTTACTAATCACTGGTAAAATTTTAAGTACTACTTAAAGAATACAAATTTTCAAGAATCAACATTCATCATGATACACCTAGGGAAGATGAATCAGAGTGGATAAGACAACAACTATCCACTTAGTTTAGTTTTATTTGCTGTCCAGTGAAGCCTAACAAAAGCTCAACTTTATGAAAGCTATGGACAACTTAGGAAGAATTTAAAAAGACTGCCAGGGTATACAGCTAATGACAGTAACTTAACTGAGAAATGATCAAATACACAGCTCGTGGTGCAGGTCTCTGAGGTACGTACACTAGCCAAGTCTATAGTATATGAAGAGTACAGTACAGAAATTTCTTGGCACTTTCTCTCTCAGAAGTCACAGATGCGAGTCAGCGAAATGCTACAAGTAGCTGATCAACTTCTTGCTCAACGCTATTTATTAGGGGGAACACACCACTATATAAGTGTATTGCTTTAACTTCTAGAGACCCTGCATTCAGTCAGATACCTTAACTCATCAGTGAGAGCTTACTCCACTGTGCTCAGTTCTGCAGCACAGATATTCCCCTCAGTCATCCTTGTCCAGCTATAAAGGCAATACACCAGTATACTAATAAGACCAAAAAAAA
>NW_020455644.1:1683878-1688944 GCF_003342845.1 Nothoprocta perdicaria
TTCTTACAGCATTTCATTTCTAGAACAGCAAATTATGGAAGACATGTGCAAAGATATAAAGTAGTCAACACTGTAAAACTTTGTTTTACCATATTGATGTTACCTGCATTCTTGCATACAAAGTACCACATGCATGTTCCAAGTTTGGATTTACCTATCAAAAGGGTTCAGCAGCTACCCGAGAGGTGCACTATGCAGTTGGACAACACTTCCAAGCTACGTGAAATGCAGTAACTACACCCAAGCTTGATTTTCAAATCATGTATTCCAATCTAGCTATCACTTAAAATCTGGTACCCTTTTAAAATATAATCGTGACATTATATGATAGCTTTTATCTTGAAAAGAAAATCATTTTTGGCTTTTTATTACTAAACTGAGTCAATTTCCAGCAGGATTCCAACCTTTAGGCTAATTTTCATGCAGTTTTATACATTTTTATTGCAGATGTTTCAGATTTATGTTAACCTACAGTCTCCAAGCCATCAAGTTTCTGKTTTTTTTTTTAATAAATCCAGAAAGTTGGAATATGAGGCACTAACTACACCAGAATAAGAAGAGGAAAAGATCCCACTGAGGTGATGAAGTCTGTTAATGAATGCGCCTCCATCTGGAAGAGCCTTCAACTCCCACCTAAAACAAAAACCTGAGGCTGCCTCTGCAACACAGCCTCTGTCAAAAAGGCAAGCCTAAGCCTCACCTCATAAAGAACACACACAGCTCTTTTTAAAAAAAATGTAGCCAGTGAAACAGTTAAATTGGAAAAAAACGGAAGCACATTAACGCCCTCTTCAGTGACATCTGGCAGAGCACGTTACTGCCATGGTTTGCTTAGGAAAGCCAGATGGAGGTCCCTGGATGACTGCCTTTCTCCAACAAGAGCCACTAGCACTTCTATTATCACCAGGGCAGTGATTTAAAATAAAAGCCTCACTGAATGCGGCAGTGCCAACTTTTGATGCCAGATTCTATTTGCCCTACAGTCTTATACTTCGAAACTTAAAACATGAGACTAATACACAAAGGGAGTCGCAGAATACAAAGACTCACAAAGCCTCCATCTTACTGCTTCATCTTACACATAAATACTGTCTATTCTCCCAATACCTGAATTTAAAAAAAAAAGACAAAACAGAGGGAAGGAAAAAAACAAAACAAAAAACAAAAACAAACAACAGCAACAAAAAAGACCTAGACAATGATGTTCAAAGAGCACCAACAGGTATCATAGCTGATTAAATCCAGGGCTGCTTCCCACGGTACCACACATGTGCCAGGCTCCAGGAGGGCTTGCCCACACACACCCCCCACTCACTCTGAGCTGCCTCCGTATGTCTGTGTCACAACCACAGGCCTAGGAAACACAGATCGGAGATTCTCAAGACAAATTTCAGGACTCATTTGGGGAGCTGACAAGAAAATGGTCCCAGTAGCTGAATTTCCCTCATTTAGTAACAGAGGAAAAAAAAAAAAATCACTTCCACCTATTATATTCCAAAAGAACAAAAGAAAAGCTATCTCATATTCTCATATCAATTAAGTTTCAGAGAAGTTAGCTGAGATGGCTAACATGAAGCCTTTTCCTCAAGTCCAGAYCCATCCTTCTATCCCAAAACAAAAAATCACAGAAAGAAAATTTAAAAAAAAAAAAAGTCATTTTTTCCACAAAGAAGTGTGGCCCACTTTTCCATCAAAAGAGGCACAAATAAATGTATTCACATTACTCAGCCATACTGCAAGGTCTATAGTCTTTTGAACCTTTTATGATATACATGAGGGAGTATCAAATCCAAAGCAAAGCAAACATACCTGCTTTATCTTCTTTTTATTAAAAGCAGCATACAGATATCTTATGGAAATATTATCTGCAAAATACCCAGAGACAGAACTGAAATTCAAGTTCTTTCTAAATGCTACTATGGCACTGCAAATATTAAATAATTATATCTGCAGTGAAAACATATTACAGTTTCATACAGAAATGTTCAACACAAATATCCACAATGTGTTTTTATCCTTACTTCATCCTCTCTATTGCACCCTTGCTTGCAACAGACTTTCTAAATTAGCATGATTAGAAACTAATGTCCATACTCCAGGCACCCTTGTTATTTTACCCATCTCAGTAAAACAGTGGCAAGCATAAGCCAAAGACTGAGTTTCCAATCCTCCAAAGCATCTTGCTCTGTAAGAGGAAAATAAATAAATAATTTGATTGATTGTGCAACATATAAAACTATATGATGGATTCTTATTGAAACCTAAAATTAAAGGTCCTTCTATCCAGTCTCTGAAAGATTGTGCAATCAGGGATTGTTTTTCCACGGTGAGACTCATTTCTTCCATTTCTGGTGTACTGATCTCTGTTTTCACCAAATGCAAGAGAAACCACATTCACACTCCCCCGCTTAAAAACAACCCAGAAGAGCAGTTTGCACAAAGAACCTGGATGTCCACAGCCAGAGCTGCCTTGAATTATCACCGTGCTGACTGTCAGCAGACAATCTGCAGCTACATCTGATGATTCAAGATCTGTGCTTAGGCTGTTGGAGCCTAAGAACACACAGTAGAGAACCGAAGCAGTGGTGGATGTTGGTGTCTTCTAAAAAAAAAAAAAAAAAAAAAACCCCACCATTCTCCTGTGCTGAATATCATAATGACAAAAATAACGAAACTAGAGTGAAGACTGCAGTGTCAAAGCGCCAAACATTTTAACATCATTGCTGCAACTGTCAAACTTGCCACTGAGTAAAAATCCAAATGATAACACACTACTCTTACACACACTGCTTAAGCAACCTGAAAAAAAGAGGTGTGGAGGGAAGAGAAACAAGACATGGGCACAGCATAAAACMCCTCCCCATTACGCTCTTCCAACCTCCAGCTATTTTCAGCTCAGATTTCCTGAGGCTGTTGTTCATTCATTCATTAACCTTAAGGCATCTCTCTCTCAAATCCTTCTCCAACCTCTCTCCAAGTCCAAGCAAACTTCTCCTATACGAGGTGCTTAGGAAGTGTATAAGCGTACTGTGAAATTCCTGCCCAGAGTGAAGAACCACCTCCTTTTGTGTGCTCTGAAGGGAGCTCCAGTTGGCAGCTCTTGCCTCATGGCGCTAACCTCACTGCTTGCTCCTCACGCCTCCATCTACACTCCTCACAACTCYGCATCATAGAGCCCTAACCCATCTTTGCTCTACCTCCAAGTTATCTCCATGAGGCTGTCACATCCCAGCCTATTCAAACACCCAGGAGCTAATTCATGCCTCTGACCACCCTCACGATCCTTCCGTTTATCACCTCCTATGCTATGCCTCTTTCCGGAACAGTGGGAGCAGAGGCACTTGCAGTATGTAAAGTTTTGAAAGAATCATAGACTTGCACTGTAATGTATCTGCTTCCTGTTGCATTCTTTCTGGTTGTATTAATTATAGGAGGCATTTGCTCCCCACACACATTTTTTTATTGCCAAGCAACCAGCTTCCTCAGAATACAAATGKCCTAAACCACCTGATGGTTCTCTTTAAGACTAGACCTAAAACACAAAACAAGGCAGCTTAAGAAGTATTTTTACACTTTTCAGGAAATTGATACAGCAGCAGGAGAAACTGCCCAACAGAGGTGCTTCCCTGCACAAGAAGCACCACAACTCACTTATTTCTACCTAACAGTACATTAACATGGAACTAACTTGCCCACCTTACCAACACTGGGGGAGGAAGGAACAGCTGGGAAGCTGTTTGTTTGGTCATGCTTCTTGGTGCAGCTTGAAGCAGCACTAACTTCTCAGATTGCACTCAAGCCTGTCATCTTACCAAGAGATCTCTAAAAATCTATGCAGGCATAGCGGTTTCAGCAAACTCTTCTAGGAGTAGTACAGCCTGTAGGAGCAGATGCATGGGACCGCCTGTGCCACCTGGATAATAAAGTATACTGTCAAAACTACTCAAGTTTTGGCTTAAACCTAGTAGCATCAAACCAGTAAGCGTGCATCTTACATATGAAATCTCAAAGGACAACTACTGGTGCTATGTGCTCGTGCATTACAAAGGCATTTTTTTTTCTCAACTTCCTACCAACCCTTATACTCTTTTCTTTCACATATGTCTGGCCATCTCGCTTTGTACCACCTAGTTATCCTCCAAACAACACCCCCCTTAACAACCTTGATAAGAAGTTATCTTCCTCTGCACACCCCAACCTTCACGCCACTTACAGCGGTCCTCCAATCGGGTTTTACCTGCATTAGCATCTTTGACACCATACACCTGAATCCCAAAGATTCTGCAACTTGCTAAAAACAGCCTCATATCCAGTTACCAAAGAGCAGATTTCTCCTGACAGCTAACAAGAGGTATTGCTGACACAGAAGGGAGGTAGTTTTCACACGGATTAAAACTGAAAAAAACAGCTTGCTTTCCCTGAAAGCRTAACGTGGATTAGGAAAAAGCCTTTCTACGGCGAGGAAAAGACCATGGAGAAGTGGGKAGATTTCCAAGATCTCGGAGGTAAGCAATCACAGTAGTTTCTGAAGACAACAAGCACGGTGAGAAGCCAAGGAAGATGTAATATCTGTAAGTCCGTAAGTTACCAAAGCTCCTGTTATAACAAAGGAAACACTAAACACRCTGATGTCACAGGAAGTGAGCGCTTCATTAGATTGCCAATTTTATCAAAYGTGACTCAAGTCTCTCCTTGAAGAGCAACGGAAAACAAAAAAAGGGTGAAAACTTGTGCGTTTTCAGTGTTGTTTCTACCACAGTGTACTTTGTGTTTAAAAAAAAAAAATAAATAAAAAAGCACACATCCCTCTTCCCGGGGCAACAAAAAGCAGCTGCCGTGTGACACCTTGGAAAACGCCTCGCAGAGGAGCATCCGCGTACGGACACAGAGGCTCATTAACAAAACCCAGACCTTGAGTCATCGGCCGGGAGGGGAAATTACAACTGTGGAGCCACATGCATTTCGCAGCGGCGCAGGAAGTCAAGGCAACACATGTCTGCTTCACTTCGCCGCGGGGCCCGGGAGGAAACGAGCCCCGGGCGCTGCCGCCCGCGCCTCGCCGCCCG